>NW_005369061.1:855421-874222 GCF_000412655.1 Myotis brandtii | reverse complement strand
GGATGTGAGGGCGATCTGGCTGCGACATCTGTCACCCCATTGATCGCCAGGGTTGATTCGGCTGATCTGGCTGGCTAGGCGGGTGTCCCCCTCCTCCCTCACCGATCCATGTGCGTCCCTCCCGAAGCTGCGCGCTCGGTCGAAGAGGACGACCTTCCCCCCCGAGGAGAGGACCGGTCTTCGGTCAAGGGTATACGAGTAGCTGCGCTCCCCTGCTAGAACCTCCAAACAAGATGATCAAAAGTAACTTTGGGCCCTGGCCGGTGTTAGACCATCATCCTATGCACCAAAGGGTCATGGACACAATTCCCTGTCAAGGCACCTACCTGAGGCAACCAATGGAAGTTTCTCTCTTTCTCTCCTTCTCCTTTCCTCTCTTTCTTGAATCAATGAAAGTAATATCCTCAGGTGAGGATTAAAAAAAAACCACAACGTTTGCATTATCCATGTTTACATGTTTAAAATAAAATTGGAAAAAAAAATTGAGTATAGTTTATGCATAATCCATGGGCACAGACAATAGTGCAGTGAAGGCCTGGGGAGGGGACAGGAATGGGGAGGAGGGGGTGAATGGGGGTAAAAAGGTGGACATCTGTAATACTTTCAACAATAAAGATAACTTTTTTTAAAAAACTGAGTGTAGTTACAGAAAAGTATAAATTCTGTATATAAGAAATAGGGTTGTATGCTACATTTTTTGCACTTTCAAGTACAAAATTTTTAATTTTCTTAAAAATATTTGAGGTCAGGTAGCTCCTTTTAGCAATTATTAGGAATGCTTCCTTTTTAACTTAACAGCTTGTGGTATTACCTAAAATGTTAGTAAACACCATTAGCTAAAAGGTGGAACCAACATAAGTGTCCATCAATGAATGAATAAACAAAACGTGGTATATACATCTAATGGAATATTATTCAGCTATAAAATGGAATGAAATTCTGATTGCTACATGGAGCGAACCTTGAAAACATGCTAAGTGATACAAACCAGATGCAAAAAGACAAATATTGTGTAATTCCATTTATATGAAATATCTAGAATAGGCAAATTTGTAGAGTTAGAAAGTAGATTAAAGGGTACCAGGGGCTGAGTAGAGGAAAGTTTTTGTTAATGGATACAGAGTTTCCATTTGGAAATAGTGACAATGGTTGCACAACATTGAGAATGTAATTAATGCCACTGACTTATATACTTAAAGATGGTTAAAATGGCAAATATTATATTACATATATTTTATCAGATACAGAGAAGTTATAAGAATGATTAGATAAGTGGAAGTGTTAGAGCAAAATCCTGTTTAATTTTTATATTCTTACAATAGAATCAGCAATATAAAAAATTAGTTGGTTTCTACTTAATTGACTTCTCTTTAGTTAATGAACTAAGGTAATATATAAGGAAAGACATCAATTTACAACTATTTTTTTATTACTTGAACAAATGGCAGAGGCATTATAAAGATATTTTTAAGCTATATTATTGCTTCTAAAACCCAGGAGCCTTCAAGAAATTAATTTCATTGCTGCTGTTTAAAATATTGGCTGCATGTTTCATCATCATTTTCAAGTCATATTAAAGCTTTGCAATTTCACATATGAGTAGGATATAAATCTAGCCTTATACATTTTCTTATCCTGAATCTCTGTGCTATTTCACACACTGAAGAAATGATGTCTCCTGATTCTAATTATGTTGAAAATAAAATACCAGCATTCCTAATTTTCGTTTGTTTTTAAAATTGTGTCTGAGGTTTGTTGATCAGGTTGTCATTTTAAGCTCATTATTTTAAAAGTTCAGATGAACTCTGTTCACCTCAAATAGTGTTGTCTCTTTTTTTTTATTTAGGAGGAAGAAAATTATAGAGAAGAGGGAGATCCTAGAACAAGAGCATCAGATCCACAATCTCCACCCCAAGTATCTCGTCATAAATCACACTATCGTAATCGAGAACACTTTGCTACTATACGGACAGCATCACTGGTATGTGCTTCACCTGAATTTGAAGTATATTTTCCATGTTGGACCTTGTCATCTATACTCAAATATAATGATTTTTTTTTTGTATTTGAGGTTTATTTTGCAAAACATTTATTCAGAATTAAGTGCCTGTTAGGAGAAAGAATATATGAAACACACATTAAACTAATAATATCTTCTGCCCGACTGGCGTGGCTCAGTGGTTGAGCATCACCCTATGAACCAGGAGATCAGGGTTTGATTCCCAGTTAGGGCACATGCCCAGGTTGTGGGCTCAATACCCATCGGGGGACTAGCAGGAGGCAGCCATCAATGATTCTCTCTCATCATTGATGTTATATCTCTCTCTCCCTTTCCCTTCCTCTCTCAAATCAATAAAAATATTTTTAAAAAATAAACTAATAATATCTTTAAGACATGTACACAAATAACTAATATGTTAGAATATATTAAGAGTACTACAAGATACTCAATAGGAATTCACATGACTTTCTAAAAAATATATATTTTTTGTTGATTTCAGAGAGGAAGGGTGAGGGAAAGAGAGATAGAAACATCAATGGTGAGAGAGAATTATTGATTGGCTGCCTCCTGCATGTCCCACACCAGGGATTGAGCCCGAAACCTGGGCATGTGCCCTGACCCAGAATCAAACCATGACCTTCTGGTTCATTCATAGGTCAGTGTTCAACCACTGAGCCACGCTGGCTGGGCAATTCAGATTACTTTTAATTCAGGGCATAAAGGAAGTATTTATAAAACAAATTGAGCCTTAAATAATTAGTTTTAGGCTGGAGGAAGAGGAAAAATGTTATTTCCACGTAAGAATTGACAAGAAAATACTGAGGCTAAACAAAATGAGGGGGAATGTTTGGAAAATGTCAAGTGATCCAATTTGACATACCCAAAGTGTAGTTTTTATGATTTCCCAAATAGCAATAAAAATGATTATTTGCTTATTACAGGAACCCTGTTTTGATGGGGTACTTATAACCTTGATCAGTCAAATAGGTAGGACCAAAACACAGTAAAGGATTCTAGGCATAGAAAGAAATTATAGAAAAAACTGAAGGCCCAGTGCACAAAATTCGTGCATGGGTAGGTCCCTAGTGGCCTGCCGGCTGTCAGCCAGGGCCTCCCTTCCCCAGCTGTCAGCCGCTGTCTGGGCCTTCCTTCATTCTGTGCTGCCCCTGGTGGTCAGCAGACATCATAGTGAATGGTTGAACTCCCAGTCGGTCGAACTCCCGAGGGGACACTTTGCATATTAGGCTTTTATATATATAGATAGGCTATTGGGAAAAATGACAGAAAGAAAAAAAGATATGGGAGTTATCTAACTTGTTAACTACATATGCAGATTTTATAAACCCCATGCTGTGACCTGTGAATCTGTATGACATGTGGGGCCAAGAACACCATCTCCCACCATAATTCGGGTCATTCCTACTATTCTGTAACATCTAAATAACTCTTTGAACAGAGCAAGTGGCAAAGTTGCTTGATTTTTTTCATAGCTATTTTAATAAATACGTAGAGAGGGGCCAGTTTGTGGGGAAACATCTTTGTAACTTGGTATATATTATATGTTTCCCAAGCAAGTCTTCGGTCCCCAAATTTGGCTCCCTCAAATTAATTAAGAGCACTTAAGTTATGGATTTAGAAAACTTAAGATCCATTTCCTTAAACTTAATACTGTAATTTCATTGACTTCAAATAAAAATTCAGAGTATGTAGATTTATGTGCAAAGATAAGCATAGCTATAGTATTCAGTATATTTACTATACACCATAATCCAGTCTAACTTCTTTTGCCTTGAATTTTTTTCATACAATCAAATGCACAGATCTTAGATAGTCAGTTTGAAGAGTTTTTATAATGGTATATACCTATGCTAACCATCCCCTTAAAAAACAGGATGTATAAAATTTCTTGTCATCCCAAAAAGTTCCCTTCATATCCCTCTTTAGTCACTTCCCCATTTTCATGACTTTCTTTTTCTTCACTATTGTTAGGTTTAATTGTTTTTGGATTTTATATAAATAGAATCATACAGAATGTACTCTTTTGAGTTGAGCTTATTTTGCTCAGCTTAATGTTTTTGAGATTCATCTATGTTGTTGTGTTGTCTTTTTTTTTAGAAAACTAACACTTTATTTTTTTAAATATATTTTTATTTATTTCAGAGAGGAAGGGAGAGGGAAAGAGAGATAGAAACATCAATGATGAAATAGAATCATTGATTGGCAGCCTCCTGCACAACCCCCACTGGGGATCGAGCCCACAACCTGGGCATGTGCCCTTGACCGGAATCGAACCCAGGACCCTTCAGTCCACAAGCCGATGCTCTGTCCACTGAGTCAAACTGGTTAGGGCTGTGTTTAGTCTTTTTTATTACTATAAATAGTTTTCTATTTATTCATTCCTTCTATTGATGAGCATTTGGTTTGAATTCCATTTTGAGCTATTACACATAGGTTGCTGTGAATATTTTTGTACAACTCTTTATGTAAATATCATGTTTTAATTTCTTTTTGGTAAATACCTAAGCATAGAATTGCAGACTCATAGGGTATATGTATGTTTAACTTTATAAGAAACTGTTGAACAGTTTTCCAGAATGGTTGTACCATTTGATATGCCCATTAGCAATGTATAAGAGTTTTAGTTGGTTCACATCCTATTCAAATTTGGCGTTGTTAGTCTTTTTTATTTTAGCCATTCTGGTGGGTGTCAAATGGAATCTCATAGGGGGTTCTTTTTGTTTTGCATTTCCTTATGACTAAAGATATCACCATAATCACCCCTTATTGTCCATTCATGTATGTTATTTAGTGGGGTGTCTCTTCAAGTCTTTTGCCTGATTTCTTATTCAGATATCCATCCCTTTTTTTTTTTAATCCTCACTTGAAGATATTTTTCCATTGAATTTTAGAGAAAGTAGAAGAGAGGGGGAAAGATAAAGAGAAATATCGATGTAAGAGAAACACATTGATTGGTTGCCTCCTGCACAAGCCCTGGGGCCCAGGCCGGGGAGGAGCCTGCAACCGAGGTACATGTACTTGACTGGAATTGAACCCGGGACCCTTTGGTCTGCAGGCTGATGCTCTCAGGTGTCCATTTTTTTAATATTGATTTGTAGGAGTTCTTTATATAGTCTGGATACAAGTATTATATCTCGTATATATCTTGCAAATATTTTGTCTCCATCTGTGATTTACCTATTCTTTTTCTTACTGTTTTCTTGATGAGAAATCAATTTTTTTAGTTTTAAAATCCAGTTTAAACAACCCAATTTAAAAATGGGTAAAGGACTTGAATGGACATTTATTCAGAAAAGATATACAAATGGCCAACAAGCACATGAAAAGATATACTCAACATCATTATTCATTAGGGAAATACAAATCAGAACCACAATGAGGTACCACCTCACACCACTAGAATGGCTACTAAAAACAGCAATAACAACAAAAAGGAAACTAAGTGTTGGAGAACAGATGGAGAAATTGGAACTCCTGTATACTGCTGGTAGGATGTAAAATGGTTTGGCTGCTGTGGAAACAGTTGAGTATTCCTCGAAAAGATTAACATAGAATTGCCGCATGACCCAGCAATTCTACTCCAAGGAATATACCCCAAAGAATTGAAAACATGTATTTAAACAAGTACATGTACACAAATGTTCATAGCAGCATTATTCACAATAGCCAAAAGGTAGAAATAACACAGATATTCACAATGGGTGAATTGATAAATTATGGCATATGCATACAGTGGAATATTTTTTAGCTATAAAAAGGAATAAAGTACTGATTCATACTATACAATATGGATGAACCTTGAAAACATGCTAAAGGAAAGAACCCAGACACAAGAGGTCACATATTATATGATTCTATTTATATGAAATACCCGGAATAGATAAATCCATAGAAACAAAAAACAGATTGGGGGTTACCTGAAGGGAAGAATCGGGAGCAACTGTATAACAGATAAAGGATTTCTTCTGAGGTGATAAAAAATATTTTGTAACTAGGTACAGGTGGTGGTTGCCTAAAATTATAAATGTAGTAAATATTACTGAGGTATTCACTTTAAAGTGATTGATTTTATTTTACGTGAATTTCACCTCAATTTGAAAATCCAATTTATACATTTTTTTTTCTTTATAGTCAGTGTATTTTGTGTACTGACCAAGAAATATTTGCCTACCCCAAGTTTGTGAAGATATTCTGTTTCCTTCTGCTATATGACTCTGGGTTTTATGTTTAGGTCAAATAACTCTTTTCAAATTAATTTTTGTATGTAGATTGACATAGGAGTTAAGGTTTATTTATTTATTTTTATGCAGAGAACCAGTTGTTTTAGCAGGATTGTTAAAAAAAACACTTTCCTCTTTGAATTAAAATGGCTTTTTGGCAGAAATCAATTGACTGAATATGTATGGGTCTATTTCTATATTTTATTCTGTTCCTTTGATCTACTCAGCCTATCCTTAAAACCACACTATTTTGATTACTGAAGTGTATGCTTCCAACTACCGCCCCCCCGCCTCAAGATTGTTTGCCTATTCCTTTACATTCCCATATAAATTTTAGAACCAGCTTGTCTGTTTAAAAGACCTGCTAGAAATTGCTAGCTGGGATCTCTTACATTAATTGCCTACTTAGTTAATAGCAGAGTGGTCTAAAATGCTTTTGAAAGGACAATGTTTGCTTTATTTTATTCTTTCCTTCTAGGTTACAAGGCAAATGCAAGAACATGAGCAGGACTCTGAACTTAGAGAACAAATGTCTGGCTATAAGAGAATGAGGCGACAACATCAAAAGCAGCTGATGACTCTAGAAAATAAGCTAAAGGCTGAGATGGATGAACATCGCCTCAGATTAGATAAAGATCTTGAAACTCAACGTAACAATTTTGCTGCAGAAATGGAGAAACTTATCAAGAAACATCAGGCTGCTATGGAAAAAGAGGTGACTGATTCAGTATTACATTTTTTAAACTTTTTAATTTTTTTATTGATTTTTAGAGACAGGAAGAGAGAGAAACAACGCTTTGTTGTTCCACTTATTTCTGCATTCATTGGTTGATTCTTGTATGTGCCCTAACTGAGGTTTGAACCCACAACCTTGGCACATCAGGACAATGCTCTAACCAACAGCTACCCGGCCAGGGCTCAGTATTATTAATTTATTTATTCTAGCTTTTGATCATCTCAGAATTAATCCAGGTAGCATTTTGGTGTTAGTGTATCTGTTCCCAGAACCAAGCAAATCAATTGGGGAAAAGGAGAAATATTTATATAACATGTACAATATCAAGTACTGAGTCTGGAAACCAATAGACATGGGATCATCTCCTGATGTTGATAGTTTTATAGTGTTACAGTAGTAAGTCATTCAACTATTCTAGGCCTTTGGATTCCCTGGTAATTGAGGAGTTTGAGAAACTCTTCAATAGGTGGTTTAGGTTTCAAAATATCATTCATGATTCTATTCTCTGTATTTTTTGAAAACATTTAAAAAATTTGTAACAGGATTTTTATATCATAATAATTGAAGATTATTATAATATACACAACATGTTAGAGGTTATAAATTGAGAGATTAACGTTTAGCCCATTTGTTTAGTATGATAATGGTGTATTTTTAAGCAGTCTTGTCATGGGAAATCTTTTCTTCTGTTTTTAGTGTCCCATCTGTTTCATTTTATTTTGAGAGTCACATTTTTTCAAGGAAAATGTAAACTTCTCAGTAAATTCACACAAAATCATTAAATATGTCTGGCCAGTCCACATTGAGGCATTGTCATTGTTACCCTTTTCACCCTCCCCCCCCTCCAAAAAAAAAAAAGAAGAACCACTCTCTCACAATAGTAGAGAAGTTGGCAAAATAACTTATGGTGTAAATACATACTTGATTTTGAAATAATTTGTGAAAGAATGTACAGGTATTTAGAATCCTGTTAGGCTTTGGGTAGTGTTTTTAATAACTTGAGAAGAGGTAGAAATTAGCATATTTGCAAAAACAATTCATGAAATAAGATGTGCAATATAATTACAGATTTGTTTAAAATATATATGTATATATAAATATATGCATGAAAAAATTAGGAAGAGTATCACCAAAACCAAAATGTTTATATTGGTTATTTCTGGATGCTAAAATCACGTAAGATTTTTCTTCTTTGTGTTTTTCTGTATTTCCTAAATGTTCTACAATAGATATGTATCTAATATATAATCAGAAGTAAAACAGATGATATATATTATTTTAAAGATGAATTTTATTTTTCTGATTTTCCTAAAATTCATATAATAAAAGATCTGAGTAATAATAATAATTTGGGAATTCTTATTTTGGTAATGTTTATACTGATTTTATATTCTTGGGGAACAAAGGTATCATTGGTGATATGTATTAAACTGCTGCTTTGAATCTATTTAACTAATTTGATCCATTTTTAAAATTTCTTACAGGCTAAAGTGATGGCCAATGAGGAGAAAAAATTCCAGCAACATATTCAGGCCCAACAGAAGAAAGAACTGAATAGCTTTTTGGAGTCCCAGAAGAGAGAATACAAACTTCGAAAAGAACAGCTTAAGGAGGTACTTATTTTATAAAAATTGTCAAGGCAGTTATCTGATTGTTAATTATATCCAATCTGATCAACTCATAGAAGCATTAGGATAAATTTCTCTTTAAAATTTTTTTTTTTTAATTACAGTTGACATTCAATATTAGTTTCAGGTGTATAGCATAGTGGTTAGACATATAAATTATGAAGTGATCTCCTTAATAAGTCTAGTGTTCACCTGGCACCATACATAGTTATAACAATATTGACTATATTCCCTATGCAAAATAAAGTTTTCTTTTGTTGCTTGTGTTCACTAAATGTATATCAGTTCGAATGAAGACATTGATTATAATCAATTACTCATCAATGAACTAAGATCCTCAGTTGATTAAGATCTAAAAAGAAACATCTGAAAATATAATTTTACTTATAATAGCTTTTCTATGCATTTATTAAGTAACTGACTTGTCCCATAGTTTGCATACAAATACACCCTTACATTGAGAGCTACTAATTTATGTAGTTTTTATTGTTTTGTTGTTTGAATATTTTATGAACTAAAGTTGCAAAGAATTGGTCTCTTTCTTGATAACGGGAAAGACCATAAGGTTAGTAATCTCTGAAAAATCATTTTATACCTAGGAAAGATGGCTAATTTATATTTATTTTTAACCTAAAAGGCATATTGTGATGCCTTTTAGATTGAAAATATACTGGTGTTAATTAGCATTCTAGGGTTTGCCTCATTGAGTATATTGTCAATGCTCTCATCTTACCCAATAAAATGCATTTTTTCCATTTATTAGTTTATGAGATGTTACTTAAAATGCTGTAGTAAAACATTGGTTTTGATTGTTCAGTGGCTATTAATGCTAAATATTAAATGCCATTCATGAGGAAGATCTCTGTTCTTCCATGGTTTTGTTGATTTTTCTATTTAATTTTTAATTCTTTTACATTGAGTCTATCCATAATTTTTCAAAAAAAACTTAATAGACTGTTTAAAACCAAGAAGTGAAACATAACTGTATTTTAGCCCTAATTTTAATTCACATACTATTTTTACCTGAAATCATTGCCTTCTGTCACAGAAAAGATTAAAGAAAGGTGTGTTTTACTTTATTTATCAGTCATTTTGTGCTTTTGAAGCTAGAAACCATCATAAATTCAACTGTGCGAAATTAAAAGGGTATGCATGCTTTCCGGTGTACATTTTTCTTTCCTGTCCTACTTCATGGATAACTCAAGGAAAAGGAAAATATTACCTACCTCTTTAAGGTCATTGCCCTGCCTATTCATTAGAGAGGACATAGGTAAAATATTTTATTTAAATACTAGAGGCCTGGTGCATGTATTCGGGCACTGGTGGGGATCCCTCGGCCTGGCCTGTGCCTTCTCGCAATCCGGGATCCCTCGGAAGATGTCCGAGAGCCGGTTTTGGCCTGATCCCCGCAGACCAGGCCGAGAGACCCCACTGGTGCACTATCGGGGTCAGGGAGGGACCACAGGAGAGCTCCAGGGTGTGTCTGGCCCATCTCGTCCAGTCCCGGTTGGCCGGACCCCAGCAGCAAGCTAACCTACCGGTAGGAGTGTCTGCCCCCTGGTGGTCAGTGCACATCATAGCAACTGGTCAAACAGTTGAACAGTCAGACACTTAGCATATTAGGCTTTTATTATATAGAATAAGATATCAGATACCAAATGGTACATTCATGTAGTTAATTTTTAAGTATTTTGAACTCAGTGGTTTTTTTATGTTGCTAGGAGCTAAATGAAAACCAGAGCACTCCAAAAAAAGAAAAACAGGAGTGGCTTTCAAAGCAGAAGGAGAATATACAGCATTTCCAAGCAGAAGAAGAGGCTAATCTTCTTCGACGTCAGAGACAATACCTAGAGCTGGAGTGCCGCCGCTTCAAGAGAAGAATGTTACTTGGACGCCATAACTTGGAGCAGGACCTTGTCAGGGAGGTACGTTTAAATGATGTGAAATCAGGATAAAAAAATGTATACACATTTTGAATGATTATTAATTCCAATGAGTTGAATCTAAAAAGAAAAAAAACATTAATTGAGCCATCAGCTGTAAAGTATGTATACATTTTTTGGGACACTGTATGTGTCACTCACATCCCAGCCTCAAGGCCTTTGCACTTACACTTACCTCTGCCTAAGTCCTTCTTCCCCTGATATCCATGTGACTTGCTTTCTCCCTTCCTTCATACCTCTCTTCACATGTCTCCTCCTCAGAAATTCCTTCCTTGATTGCAAAATCCTTCTCCCTTCTTTAAATGTTTTTCTTTGTATTCTCTCTCTCACACATACATGCACTTTTTTGGAGGAAGTCTCACTTCCCCACTAGAATGGAAATTACATGAAGTCACAGGCCCTGGCTGGGTAGGTCAGTTGGTTAGAGTGTCATCCCGATATGCCAAGATTGCAGGTTCGATCCCTGGTCAAGGCACATACAAGCATCAACCAATGAATGTATAAATAAGTGGAATAACAAATCAGTGTCTCTCTCTCTCTCTCTCTTTCTCTCTCTCTCTCTCTCTTTCTTTCTTTCTCCCTCTCTCCCTCTGTCCCCTCTGTCCCCTTTCCTTTCTCTCTAAAATCAATAAATACGTTTTTTTTAAAAGGAGTTATATGAAGTCATGGATTCTATTTGGGTCTTTATATGCTTAGTATCTGACTCATAGTAGGCATTCAATAAACATTATATTTAATAAATACTAAATCCATGAATAAAAGAAGTATTAGCTTTTAAATATGAAAAAATTAATTGGATAATTTATTATGCCTTTGATCTGCAGTGGATGCCATGAAGTGTATGTTACCATTTGACACATTTATTTTCACATAAAAGTTCTTAGTTTATTAATCCTCTCATGAAAAAACTGCACAATAACCACAGATAAAGTCACTAAATAATCTTTAGTCTTGTTGTCCAATCTCCAGCTCATTTTTTGCTAGCACCAACATTGGCCTTTGCAGTTCCCCTGACTTTCTTCATTCTATTCTTACATTCCTTTTTCTGTTTTCTTGAGGTCTTCTTTTTCTCATGCAGGCCATGTCTTGTAAGCATCTATGTTTGGATTCACTTTTCTTTGTGTAATCCAAGGAATCCTAAATCATGCCAAAGCCAATTGTCTTGCCACCACCAAAATGGATTCTGAATCTATACACAAAGATGACATCTGGTGTGCTTACACATTTTGGCTAGTTTTTCCCGAGTTTCTGTCTTAGGTACTATTGCCGTCCCAGGGTGTAAAGAACATCAGTGATCATTTGTTTCCACTAAAGTAGTCTGTTGGTCATGAACTTCCTGGTCCAGATTGTTATTGTGTTGTTCATGATGATGGCCAATCTCTAAGCACATGGGAGGCAAAAAGTCATTTAACACATTTATAATCATATTAGAGGCCCAATGCACAAAATTCGTGCAAGGGCCTTGCCCGCGGCCCCCGCCCGCTGCAGCTTTGGCAGGAAGGAAGGACGTCTGGAAGACTGTCCAGTCTAATTAGTATATTACGCTTTTATTTTTTATTTTTTTAAATATATTTTTATTGATATCAGAGAGGAAGGGAGAGAGGGAGATAGAAACATCAATGATTCAGAGAGAACCATTGATTGGCTGACTCCTGCACGCCCCCCACTGGGGATCGAGCCCGCAAACCCAGGCATGTGCCCTGGACTGGAATCAAACCCGGGACCCTTGAGTCCACAGGCTGACGCTCTAGCCGCTGAACCAAACCATCTAGGGCTACGCTTTTATTATTATAGATAATTAGACAAATCCTGAAACTCTTATAGTAGTGAAAACAGTAGATCTCATTATCAGAGGTACCTGTGAGCATGGATAAATTTATTTCCAAGAGTGACTTAAAATAAGCTTCAAATATAACATAATTATTCAAAGGCATTGAGTCTGGCATGGAGAAATGGGTAGTATTGGTAAGAGTATAAATTGAAACTGCCCTTTTGGAACATAATTCAGAAGTAGCGCTTCAAATGTAATGTGCACCCCTGGCCAGTGTTCTCAGTGGTTAGAGCATTGGCTCATGCACTGAAGGGTCTCGGGTTCAATTCCAAGTCAAGGGCACGTCCCTGGGTTGCAGGTTCCATCCCCTGTCCTGGTTGGGGCACATGCAGGAAGGCAACCAATCAATGTGTCTTTCTCACATTGATCTCGCCTCCCCCGCCCCACTACCACCCTCCCTTTCACTCTTTACAAAAAAAACAATGGAAAAAGTATCCCTGGGTTAGGATTAACAAAAAATAAATAAGTAAAATATAATATGCACATATGCTTTTATCCATCAAATCCATTTCTAGAAATCTATCCTTAAGAAATAATAATGTAATTATATGATGCATCACACATGGATATTTAATGAAAATTTGTTTATAAAGCAAAAAAACGGCAAGATTATGGTATTGCAAAGCAGAACTTACTTAAAATTTTTTAAAAAAAGATCTACATGTACTGATCTGATTTGTATATATGTCCATTATATTATTAGAGGAAGAAAGCATATTACATGCCTATATTGTATATTATTATTCACTTTTTAAAAAACTGTATGTTTTTCTGTAATAGATATGTTATGATGAGCTGGGGAAGGTTGAGAAACATTTGCAACAAACTGTTGTCCTCTGGAAAAAGGGTTTAGGCAAAAGGGGCAAGTTTGATTTGACTTCTACGTTTTGTGTTGTGTGTGTGTGTGTGTTGTACTCTTATTCTTATTATTGATTTTTATTTTTTTTTTCACTTTTGCACATTTTAATTAAATTTATTGGGGTAACATTGATTAATAGGATCATATAGTTTCAAGTGTATATTTCTGTGATATGAAATCGTGTATTGCACTGTGTGCCCATCACCCAAAGTCAAACCATCTTCTGTCACCATGTATTAAGCCCTCTCCAGCCCCCGCAACCCCACCACCCCTTTCCCTCTGGTAAGCACCACACTGTTGTCTGTGTCCATGAGTTTCAGTTTTATATCCCATATATGAGTGAGGTCATGTGGTTCTTAGCTTTTTCTGACTGACTTACTTCACTTAGCATAATATTCTCAAGGTCCATCCATGTTGTTGCAAATGTCAGTATTTCGTCTTTTCTTATGGCTGAGTAGAATTCATTGTATATATGTGCCACATCTTCTTTATCCAGTCATCTATTGAAGGACACTTTGGTTGTTTCCATGTCTTGGTCACTACGAATAGTGCTGCAATGAACATAGGGTGCATAGATCTTTGCAGGTACATGTTTTTGAGTTTTACAGGTAGATTACCCAGGAAAGGAATTGCTGAGTCTTATGGTAACTCTATTCTTAATTTTCTGAGGAACTGCCACACTGTTTTTTATAGTGGCTGTACCAGTCTATATTCCCAGCGGCAGTGAATGAGGGTTTCCTTTTCTCTACACCTCTGCAGCACTTTTCATTACCTATCTTTGTTGATAATAGCCATTCTAACAGGTATGAGGTGGTATCTCATTGTAGTTTTAATTTGCATTTCCCTAATAGCTAGTGAAGTTGAACATCTTTTCATATAACTGTTGGCCATTTGGGAGAAGTGTCTGTTCAGGTCCTCTGTCCATATTTTAATTTGATTAGTGTTGATTTTTATAAGTTCTTTATATATTTTGGATATTAAACCTTTGTCAGAACTGTTGTTTGCAAATATCACCTCCTATTCATTCAGTTGCCTTTTTATTTTGTTATTGGTTTCTTTTGCTCTGCAGAAGCTTTTTAGTTTGATATAGTCCCATTCATTTATTTTAGCCTTTACTTCTCTTGCCTTTGGGGTCAAATTCATAAAATGTTCTCTGCGACCAAAGTTCACAACTTTAAAACCTATGTTTTCTTCTGTGTAATTTATTGTTCAGATCTTACATTTAGGTCTTTGGTCCATTTTGATTAATTTTTGTTCATGGGGACAAACTGTAATCTAGTTACATTTTTCTGCATGTGGCTTTCCAGGTTTCCCAGAACCACTTATTGAAGAGGCTTTCTTTTCTCCATGGTGTGTTTCTGGCTTCTTTGCTGAAAATTCTGCCTATATACATGTGGTTTTATATTGGGGCTCTTAATTCTATTCCATCTCTGCCAATGCCATGCTGTTTTGATTATCATAGCTCTGTGGTATAATTTGAAGTCAGTTAGTGTGATACCTCTGGCTTCATTCTTTTTTTCATTGCTTTGGTTATTTGGGGCCTTTTGTGGTTCCATACAAATTTGATGACTTTTTGTTCTGTTTCTTTAAAAAAAAACACTGGGATTTTGATGGGAATAGCATTGAATTTGTATATTGCTTTGGGTAATATGGCCATTTTAACTGTGTCGATTCATTGTGTCTTTTTCAATCTCTTTTAATAATGCTTTTTAGGTTTCAGTATATAGGTCTTTCACATCCTTTGTTACAGTTATTCCTAGGTATTTTATTCTTTTGCTTGCAACTGCAAAAGGAAATTTTTTTTCATTTCTTTTTCTGAAGTCTCGTTGTTAGTATATAAGAAAGCAGTGGGTTTTAGTACATTGATTTTGTATCCTACAACTTTATTGTTTCTATTAATTTTTTGGTGGAGTTTTGGGGATTTTCTATATACAGAATCATGTCATCTGCAAATAGTGACACTTTTACTTCTTCCTTCCCAATTTGGATGCCTTTTATTTCGTTCTCTTGCCTGATTGTTAGGACTTCCAGAACTATGTTGAATAAGAGTGGTGAGAGTGGGCATCCTTGTCTTGTTCCTGATTTTTTAGGAAAAGCCTTCAGTTTTTCATCATTGAGTGTGATAATGGCTGTGGGTTTGTCATATATGGCCTTATTATGTTGAGATACTTTCCTTCTATACCTATTTTATTGTTTTTAAAATGGATGTTGTATCTTATCAAATACTTTTTTTGCACCTGTTGATAAGATCGTATGATTTTTATCCTTTCTTTTGTTAATGTGATGTATTACCTTGATCGATTTGCCTATGTTGAATCATCCTTGTGCCCCTGGAATGAACCCCACTTGATCATGATGTATTATTTTTTTAATGTATTATTGTATTCTACTTGCTAGTATTTTGTTTAGGATTTTTACATCAGTATTCATCAGCGATATTGGTATATAGTTTTTTTGTGTGTGTTATTCTTGTCAGGTTTTGGTATCAGGGTTATGTTGGCCTCATAAAATGTGTTAGGAAGTATTGCCTCTTCAGTTTTTTGGAAGAGTTTGAGAAGGATAGGTTTCAAATCTTCTTTGAATGTTTGGTAGAATTCACGGGTGAAGCCATCTGGTCTGGACTTCTATTTTTTAAAAGGTAGGGTCTTGTTGGTGGTTTCAACTTCCTCACTGCTAATCAGTCTATTTAGATTTGTCAATTTTATTAATCTTTTCAAAGAACCAACTCTTTGTTGTATTAATTTTAACACTTGTTCTTTTTAATCTAAAGAAGGAAATAACAACAGTTTTTTAAATACTCATCCTAGGAGTAAGGGTATTTTTTCCATTGATTTTTAAAGAGAGTGGAAGGAAGGGGGAAAGGAGAAAGGGAGAAACATCAGTGTGAGAGAGACACATAGATTAGTTGCTCCCACACGCGTGTATGGAGCCTGCAACCCAGGTACCTCCCATTGGCCAGGAATCAAACCTGTGACCCTCTGGTGTGCAGGCTGACGCTCTAACCACTGAGCACATCAGCCAGGGCAAGAATAATAACATTCATTGAGCATCGTGCCAGGTATTATTCTGAGAACTTTCCATTTATGAACTCATTTCATCTGCACATTAAATCTATGAAATAGCTAGATTGTTATCTCTTATTTTGAGAAGTGATGAAACTGAAGCACTGAGAGTCTAAATAACTAACCCAAGGACTTACTATTCCTAAGTAGCAGACCCAGGATTTAGAATACAGGAAGTCTAGCTCTTGAGTCCATGTTCTTAACCACTACACTATACGGGGTATACTATATGTAATAGAATTGAAGAGTATACTCTGAAAAAATTCAAAGGATGACTTAGGGACCTCTTCAAATATATAATTAAGAAGCAATACATAAAAGAAGGAAAGGAAAAGGACATTAAGCTTCTTCAGATAAATTTGTCTTAATCTTATTTCAAAAAATAGTATTAATGAATAGTAAATGACAAGGATAAGGAAATTTATGCTACTAATTGTACATTTCCTACAGTAAAAGTCATAAAATTCTAATATTTACTATGCAGCCATTATTGAACTTGGTTTTTACATTTCTTTTCTGGTTATTCTGTTTCTTAGGATATTTTTTCCTGCCATTATACGGCAGTAAATTATACCTTTTGTCTCTTGTTTTTTGGATTAGGAGTTAAATAAAAGGCAGACCCAAAAGGACTTAGAGCATGCCATGCTACTGCGACAACATGAATCCATGCAAGAACTGGAGTTTCGTCACCTCAACACAATTCAGAAGATGCGCTGTGAGTTGATCAGATTACAGCATCAAACTGAGCTCACTAACCAGCTGGAATATAATAAGCGAAGAGAACGGGAACTAAGGCGAAAGCATGTCATGGAGGTTCGACAGCAGCCTAAGAGCCTGAAGGTACCTTTAGCCTAAGCTTGACAGGGAAAAGAGAAAAAAGGCATCCACGTAAACAGTAAAGGTCTAAGATAGATGTCTGTCATAAAAAAATTGAATAAATTTTTTTCTTCTTTTCATTTTAAGCATGTTTGGTTAGTTTTAATGTGCAGTGTCTGTAGCTACAGACTTTTGCTTATATATTTCTCACCAAGTACCAAAAACTAGCAAAACTTTTAACTGCAGGAAGTGCCATCAATAAGAATCAAAATTTTTATATTAAATGTACCCAAATGTTCAATGCTATATTACATGTCAACATGCTAACCTGTTGGCTTTTTCTCTGTTCCAATTAATTCAGTTTGGAATCTTATTTGCTCTAAATGTGATTTGTATCCAAAAAAGTCAGTTCCTAATTAGTACAAAAGCCAGTGAATAAAATATGCCTTTTTAACTCCTCTCCCTTCATTGTCTGTGCACATCTGAAGAAAAATAGTGGAATCATAACAGAACTTTAATTTTTATACTTGCTTTGAATAGAGGAATTCATTCACATGATATGAAATTTGAAAGATACCAAAGTATACTATAAAGTTAAAGGTTTCCCTTTCTCCCCTTTGTCCCTCCAGCCACCTGGTCCAACCCACTTCACCAGAGTCAACCAGAGTTAACAATTCCAAGAAATTTTCAAGTTTTATAACTTGTAATAAATATTTGAAGGAGTATAGTCACATGAATCGTAATAAACTAAAACTACACAATATATAGGCTATCATCCATATTAGTACCTCAATTAATCTGTATATGTCTGCACACTTTAAATTTTTATTTATGTCAAATAAGGCCCAGGTCCCACAGTATTTTCTTTTTAACCCCTTTCCTCTTTTTAAAACTATTTGATAATTAAACTAGAAAACTGTTCTTGGTCTTAACTGAAAAGCTGTCCTGGAGTGAAGTAAAATTCATCCACCGAAGTATTCTGTGTTAAAATCTTAAAGCTGCACCACATCCAGTGGTATCCCCAGTTCTCACCCAATTCCTTTCAAACAGGAAAGGAATCTGTCCATCCACATAACCTTCTTTAGTTGTTGCTTACAAAAATAGGAATTCATAATGATTTTTTAGATTTATTTTGTCTTTTTAGTGGAAAGAGATATACTCTTTTGGTAACAGAATAGATAATTTCCCACAAAAGATTTTTTAAACAACATGTCTGTGAAATAATTAATTAGGTTTAAAGTCAGCAGCAGCCAGAAATAAACCAAACTGAAAGCTTAGTTAGTTTTTATGGTCATACCATAAATCTGATATGACTGCATTTCTGTAGGATAGTTGTTTGATGTTGTTTTTTTTTCCTTTATTGATTACAGTATTACATATGTGTCATTGTCCCCCCCACCCCACCCCCGCTCATGCCCTCACCCCCCTGGTGTCTGTTTCCATTGGTTATGCTTATATACATGCATACAGGTCCTTTGGTTGATCTCTCCCCCTTACCACCACCCTCCCCTGCCTTCCCTCTGAGGTTTGACAGTCTGATCGATGCTTCTCTGGATCTGTTTTTGTTCATCAGTTTATGTTGTTCATTATATTCCACAAATAAGTGAGATCATGTGATATTTATCTTCCTCTGACTGACTTATTTCACTTAGCATAATGCTCTCTAGGTTCATCCATGCTGTTGCA
>NW_005369061.1:830382-855202 GCF_000412655.1 Myotis brandtii | reverse complement strand
TGCACCAGTCTGCATTCCCACCAGCAGTGCACGAGGGTTCCTTTTTCTCCACATCCTCGCCAGCACTTGTCATTTGTTGATTTGTTGATGATAGCCATTCTGACAGGTGTGAGATAGTACCTCATAACTTTTGTTTGATCTTTGAAAGATTAGTAAACTCAGCTAATTGCAAGTAAACTGACTTGCAAGTTTTTATTTGTGGTGTTGTTAAAAAGTAAACTATTCTTAAGTGTGTTTCTACCTAGTGTGTTCCCTGAAGGAAAAGACCAATTGTAATAACAATATTAATTACTAATACCCTTTTTTATGGGGTGTGTCCCAGACCATGTAGTTGGAGTTGAGATTGTGATTAGAAGAAATTGGAGCAAAGTGTCTCAAATAAGGAACAGAGTAAACATGCTTATTTTCTACCTGAGAGATCTGATAAAATATTGTCTGTGCTTTAATATTTACTACACTATTGCTTGAGAAGAAATTTAACTTTCTGTCATCAATATACACAGTAATCAAAACTAATTTTAATATTTATTCATTAGCTAAACTTACTAGCAGAGTATTGAGTATTGCTTGAAATACTGTGATAAATGAGGTTGTTGGTATTCTAATGATTTAAATTAGAATTTTGTTATTAAAATGTATAGAATTTAGTGATCTGGCCCAAGCGCCAAGTACAAAAGTACCTGTAACCTATGATTTCATCTTTTATGTTTCCTTTCCCTTTTTCCTAGTAGCCTTTTTTTTTTTATGTAAGCATAAGGTATGCCAAATGCCATATGTTAAAAATTATATACATCTATTTTTTTCTTCCCAGTCTAAAGAACTCCAAATAAAAAAGCAGTTTCAGGACACCTGCAAAATCCAAACCAGACAGTACAAAGCATTAAGAAATCACCTACTGGAGACTACACCAAAGAGTGAGCACAAAGCTGTTCTGAAACGGCTCAAGGAGGAGCAGACCCGGAAGTTAGCCATCTTGGCTGAGCAGTATGACCACAGCATTAATGAAATGCTATCCACACAAGCCGTGAGTTTGTTTTATTGAGGCAAAACAATTTAGTGCCCCCATCCTTCTACACCTGATTAAAATACTAGTTGGAAGTGATAGCTCTCCTGCAGCTTGGGCTCTCAGCATTGCGTGGAAGCAGGTATGATGTATATAGAATTTTCATTGGTCTATTTAGACGCAAAGTTCTAAAGAGGCTTTTTGCCAGTACCTCTCAGGTCTTTAGTACATATTCCAAAAGCTTATCAATATTAGAGCAGCAGTCCCCTGGCCGGAGTGCCTTGTTTGGAGCATCGTCCCATACACCAAAAGGTGGCGGGCTCGATTCTTGGTCAGGTAACATATCCAGGTTGCAGGTTTGATCCCCAGTTGGAGTGCATATAGGAGGCAACTGATCTGTGTTTTTCTTTCACATTGATGTTTCTTTCTTTCTCTCTCTCTCTCTCTCTCTCTCTCTCTCTCTATAAAAAAATCAATAAAATTAAAAAACTAAAAAAGATTAGAGCAGCAACTTTGCTAAGCAGTGGGCAAGAAGTAGTACTAAAAGCGTAATATGCTAATTAGACCGGACAGCCGAATGACCTTCCAGACATCATTCCGGACAAAGCCGTGTTGGCGGGGGCCAAGACAGAGGCGATTAGGGGCAATCAGGCAGGCAGGCAGAGTGGTTAGGGGCGATCAGGCAGGCGAGTGGTTAAGAGCCAGTGGTCCCGGATTGCAAGAGGGATGTCCGACTGCCGGTTTAGGCCCGATCCCACAGAGATCCTTGTGGATCAGGCCTAAACAAGCAGTTGGACATCCCCTGAGGCTTCACGGATTGCAAGAGGGTGCAGGCTGGGCTGAGGGACCTCCCCCAACCCTGTGCACGAGTTTCGTGCACCGGGCCTCTAGTATAAAATATTTTCTATATAAGTTTTGTAAACTTTTCTTAAAGGGCCAGATAGTAGATATTTTTAGGCTTTGGGAGTCTGAAGGCAAAATTGAGGATATTGTATGGATACTTGAATAGCCATTTAAAATGTAATCATTTCAGCCCGGCTAGTATGGCTCAGTGGTTGGGTGTTAACCCATGAACCAGGAGGTTTCAGTTCAATTCCCATTTAGGGCATATGCCTGGGTTGTGGGCTTGATCCTCAGTAATGGGCGTGCAGGAGGCAGCTGATCAATGATTCTCTCTCATCATTGATATTTCTCATTCTCCCTCTCCCTTCCTCTCTGAAATCAATAAAAATTTATTTTAAAAAAGAAAGAAAAAAATGTAACCATTTCCAAATGTAAAGACCATTCTTAATTTGTGGATAATTTAAACACACACGCAGTTTGGCCCATAGGCTATAGTTGGCTGGTCCCTGTTCTGTAGTTATTTCCATTTGAGAGAAGAGATTCATTCAGTCTTCTATCACCTCATCAGAGTCTAAATTTTTCTTAAGAAAAATATGCTTATTTAGGATTCCTCCAAATGGCTTATGATAGCTTTATCTTCATAATGCCATCATTAGTTACTGTACCTTTCTTTTTCAGAGATGTTTAAAATAGAAGAGAGAACAATTATTTATCTACAAAAGAGTAGTCTGTTTTCTCTGAGACTCCTTCTTTCCCATAGGTCATAGATGGCTCACAGTAAGATATATGTTTTCTTTCTCTCTCTTTCAGCTGCGTTTGGATGAAGCACAGGAAGCAGAGTGCCAGGTTTTGAAGATGCAGCTGCAGCAGGAACTGGAACTGTTGAATGCATATCAGAGCAAAATCAAGATGCAAGCTGAGGCACAACATGATCGAGAGCTTCGGGAGCTTGAACAAAGGGTCTCCCTACGAAGGGCACTCTTAGAACAAAAGGTATAAGTAGTAGAAGGAAGGGGATTGTGCTAGGATTTGCTTTCCTCAGAAACATTTTATAAATATATTTTCATATCAACAGAGGTAACATTAGACTATTTTCACAATACCATATTTTCTTAATTCTAGTTTTGGTAGGGTTTTTCTTTTTATTTAAAATATTTGACTCAATAATGAACCTTATAATTAATGAGTTCTAAACATTAAGGGACACCCTAACTGGTTTGGCTCAGTGGAAGAACTTGAGAAGAAATTCTGACACTGTATGGACTGAAGGGTCGCAGGTTCAATTCCGGTCAAGGGCACATGCCTGGTAGGGAGCATGCAGGAGGCAGCCGATCACTGATTCTCTCTTATCATTGATGTTTCTATCTCTCTCTCCCTCTCCCTTCCTTTCTGAAATCAATAAAAACATATTTAAAGAAAAATAAGTAATTTGGAGGTACTAAACATCAAGGAACCTATAATTAAGTAGTAATTGCTAGAAGAAATATATGGGTTATGTGAAGACAAGTTAAATTTTGAGAGAGCTCTGGTTCTGTGTTCATCACTTTTTATTTTTTTATTTTAACATTTATTTATTTATTTTTGTTACTCCTCTCCTGAGGATATTTTACCATTGATTTTTTTAGAGAGAGTGGAAAGGAGGGGGAATCAGAGAGAATATCGATATGAGAGACACACATCAATTGGTTGCCTACCGCACACACCCCGACCAGTGCCAGGGATCGAGCCTGCAACCGAGGCACATGCCCTTGACCGGAATCAAACCCAGGACCCTTCAGTCCTTGGGCCAACGCTCTAACCACTGAGCAAACTAGCTAGGGCCCTCATTTCTTTTTTGTACCTAAGAAGGTTGGAGAAAAACTTGGATAGTGAAGAAAAAGAACTAACAATTGCCTGGGAAAGGCAGGGACAGGAATATATACTTTACTCATACATCCTGGGCCTGGATACAGACAGAAAGTAAAAGCAGTTCCACACAGGTGAAAAGTCAGACTGAAAATGTTACTTCCAGATGTACCTTTATTTATTTATTTTGTACTTATTTTTTGTCAGATATATTAGAGAATAAAAGTAGAATCACACTTAGGTATGTAAGCTGAGTGTCTATGTGTTTTGGGGAAAAGGGTGATGGACAAAAGATTTTGAGTGATAAAGAGAGGAGAGATATTTGTTGTGAGAAGTAGTAGAATATCAGTTGTATCCATGATTCAGAACTATGTTCCAGAATTCCTGAGCCATAATCCCAATAGCTGATATAGTCTTAGGTCCATTAAATTAATACTTGCCTAATGGTCTTGCCTATTAAAAGTTGTCATTATTTCTGGACCATTGGCTCATAGATTTTCCTCTGTTTTCTGCAGTTCTTGTGATAAAAATAGAATGCCTTAAGAAAACCACCTAAATAAGATGGCATAGCTGTCTTTACTGGCTTCTTGAGAGGTACTTGCCTCTAAAAATTTTCTCAATTATGTTTCTCATTCAAGATGGAAAGATAGAAACATATACATTTTGAGAAAAATCTAATTTGTCTCATGTACATATTTCATAAATGTAATTCCAACTTTCACATTTAAAATTCAATCCAAAATTCTATCTCTTATGCTTCAAAATTATCGCTGAGAGGGAAATTCCTTAAGGTCTTCAAAAATAGTGATGTAAGAAATGTTGGTGCTATTAAAGTATACATATTTACCTAGTGGTTAAGAGTTAAACAGTGCTATTAATCATTTCAATATGTGAACCAAAGACTACATGTTCCTAGTAAAATGTGAGCATAAAACTGATACCTATTGATGTGGCATTCTCATGCATCACTAATGCATTTTGGAAAGCAATTTGGAAGTACATATTGAGCTTTGGAACTGTTGAGTACTTAAGACTGAGAATTCCAAGGAAAAGAAATCCAAAATATAGGGGGAAAGTAATGCATAAATATGGTGATTATAGCGTATTTTATAATGGTTTCAAACACCTAACCATCTAAAATAGAGAATAAGGAGTATTTGAGATCTTGCTCCCTGGCATATGTTGTCAGTTTTGGCTCAGACTCTTAATTGCTTATAAAAATTCTCTAAATGAATAAATAAGAGATATAATTAAGTGATTATGGCCAATCTGCTTAATAAAAATTTGTTGTTGTTGTTAATCCTCACCCAAGGATATTTTTCCATTGATTTTTAGAGAGAATGGAAGGAAGGGGGAGAGACAGAGAAAGAGGAACATTGATGTGAGAGAGACACATCGATTGGTTACCTCCCGCATGCACACCAACCAGGGTTGGGGATGGAGCCCACCATCGAGGGATGTGCCCTTGACTGGAATCGAATTTGGGACCCTTTAGTTCACAGATTGATGCTCTGTCTACTGAGCCAAACTGGCTAGGGCTACTTGATAAAATTTTAGTCAGCCTTTTCAATGATGGCTGCAAACATAGTATTAATATGAATGTGTTTAATATAATAAACATATTATGATGTATTGAATAAAACAAAAAAGACAAATAACAAAGTGAATTGAAGAAATGCTAGTAGTGGTGATATTAATATGGTAGATTGGTTTATTTTTTTATTTTACTATATTTTATGTGGTGGTTAGTATTACTTTAATAATGGAAAATGCAAAAGATTAGTATTAAAAATAATAGAACAATAGGAGGATAAATCTATAGTGCTTTGAGTTGCTACTTCATTTTTAGAGCTGATGTTTACATTTCACGTGGAATGTATGACTATGAATCACTTTGAGGTCAGTTGGCAACTACTAAAGCCAATCTAGGTATGTGCCTTGACTGGAAATTGAACCTGTTACCTTTTGGTGCACAGGGACAACACTCCTACCAACTACAAAAACTTTGAAAAATCATAACAGCTATATATTTTCTGTACTTTGTGCTTACTGGTTGTATAAAATTAAATAAATAAAAATCACTAAAAACACATCCTCGGGTGAGGATTTAAGAAAGTTTTTTTTAAGTTCACATGGAATTTAATACTTATAATTATGCTGTTATCTTGCTGAAATTTTAATGTAAATCACATATGAGAAACCATTATTTGAAATAGAGGTGGAACTAGAGTGAATGCTAATTGTTTCTAAATGAAAAATAATTCTATTTAAAGATTGCTGTAAATCTCCAAATGAACCAAGAATTGTTTCTTTAGGTTAAAACACCAACAAACTAAGCCTCAGTTGACTCTTCTTATACTTGACTAGAGGCCCAGTGCACAAAATTCGTGCACTTGGGCGCGGGGGGGGGGCCTTAGCCCGGATTGCGAGAGGGCGCGGCTCTGGGTGAGGGACCCCACCAGTGCACTATCGGGGCCAGGGAGGGACCACGGGAGGGCTTCAGTCCCGATCAGCCGGACCCCAGCAGCAAGCTAACCTACTGGTCGGAGCATCTGCCCCCTGGTGGTCAGTGCACGTCATAGGGAGCGGTTGAGCAGCCTTAGCATATCATTACCATATTACGCTTTGATTGGTTGAAAGGCTGACGGGACAACCAGACACTTAGCATATTAAGCTTTTATTATGTGAGATTTACATTAAAATTTCAGCAAGATAACAGCATGATAATAAATATTAAATTCCATGTGAATTTTTAAAAACTTTTTAAAATCCTCACCCGAGAATATTTTTTCCATTGATTTTTAGAGAGAGTAGAAGGAAGAGAGGGAGGGTGAAGAGAGAAGGAAAGAGAAACATTGATATGAGAGCGACACATTAATTGGTTGCCTCCGACATGTGCTGGGGATCGAACCTGCAATCCAGGCATATGCCCTTGACCAGGAATCGAACTTGCGACCCTTCTGCACCGACCAATGCTCTACCAACTAAACACACCAGCCAGGGCTTAGTGATTTTTAGAGAGAGGAAGGGAGAGAGAGACAGAGACAGACATTGATGTGAGCAAGAAACATCGATCAGTTGCTTCCTGTACATGGTCCCCACTGGAGATTGAACCCACAACCTAGGTATGTGCCCTGACTGGGAATCAAACTGTGACCTGGTTCATGGGAGGACGCTCAACCAACTGAACCACACTGGCTGGTCTACGTTTTTTAATTTGCATGTATTGCCCATGCTAAACTGTCTTTTTGGGGGTTCTTTTAGGGCACTTTTAAAAACTTTGTGCATAAACACTAGCACATTTGTCAAGCTAGATTTCTGTAGAGAGCAATGACTATTGGCTTAAGTTCTCAAATATCTTGAAACCTGATTATTTAATGCTCCTTTACAAATTTTCTTTGTTTTTTTTTAACTTTTTATCATGGAAAATTTTAAACATACACAAAAGTATAAAGAATTAGTACAATGAAATTCCCAAGTACTCATCACCCAGCTTTAGGAGTTATCAGTGCTAATTTTTTCCTTTTCACAGTTGGGTTTTATGCCTGTCGCCAAGGGACGTGGCTTTGGTGCAATGCACCTTCCACCTCTCCCTCTTGGCCCGGTGGCTGGGTATCCCTCTCCAGCCCAGGTCCGCATTCCTACCATTCTCTATGCATCCTCTGCCCTTCCTTTTTTTGTAAATTGTTTCCTCCACTGTGTCTAATTTGTTAATTCCGGGTAAATGTTTTTCAATTTAGTTGCTTTTCCAGTCTGGCCTTGGGATGAGGTGCACTACATGTCTGCCTAGTTGGCTGCCATTTTCTTCTAATTTTTCCTTATCTATTCCCTTGTTCTACACACACAACTTTTTTTGTGAGGGTCGGGGGAGATCAGGAGTTAGGGAATAGTGTCTGGAGTATTTAAGAGCAAATCACACCCAGCCAGTGTGGCTTGGTGGTTGAGCATTGATCCATGAACCAAGAGGTCACTGGTTCAATTCCTGATCAGGGCACATGCCCGGGTTGTGGGCTCAATCCCCAGTGAGAGGTGTACAGAAGGCAGCCAATTGATGATGTTTCTCTCTCACCAATGTTTTTATCTCTCTATCCCTTTCCCCTTTCTCTCTAAAATCAATAAAAACATATTTTTTTAAAAAGCAAATCCCAACATGGTATTATTTCACGCTTAAAAGTAGGTAAGGCCCTAGCTGGTTTGGCTCAGTGCATACAGCGTTGGCCTGCGGACTGAAGGGTCCCAGGTTCAATTCCAGTCAGGGGCACATGCCCAGGTTGCAGGCTCGATCCCCAGTGTGGGGTGTGCAGGAGGCAGCTAGCTGATCAGTGATTCTTTCTCATCATTGATGTTCCTATCTCTCTCTCCCTCTCACTTCCTCTCTGAAATCAATAAAAATATATTTTTAAAAAGATGTAGTTTTTAAAAAAAAAAAAAGTAGGTAAGGACTTTTTCACAATAATTCCATCGTGATAGCTAACAGAAATAAATGTTTAATAATATCAACTACTCAGTCATGTCTAAATTTCCCCTTTTATCTCAATTAATTTTTAAGTTGGTTCATTTGGATTGGGGCCCACACAAGGTCCAGATATTGCATTTAGTTAATTGTCTTGCCTATAACAGGCCCCACTCCACCCCCTTTTTTAAACTGTGGATTGGATTCTTTACTCAGTGGGAATTCTCACATTCTGGATTTGGCTGATTGCATCCTCGTGTTGTCTTTTAATGTATTCCTCTCTACTTCATATTTCTTGTAAACTGATAATTAGATTTAAAGGCATGATTAAATTTAGATTCAATATTTTTCTTTAAAAAAATTTTGCAAGGGATTTTTGTAAGGGTACTTCCTTTTGTATCATATCAAGAAATATGTACTTCCTTTTGCATCATATCAAGAAATATGTCTAGTTACACTTTTTAAGTTATATTATATTGATTAGTGTATTTCAGGTATTATCAATCTGATCATTCATTAAATGGTTCAACATTTTTTTCATTGTCTATTTACTTTATTATGGTTTTTTACATTTTTTAAAAAATTATATGCAGTCAAGTATTTTTATTTGGAATACCTCCCAGTTTTCTGGAACTGATTATGATGACTACCCAACCACTCTAGTTACCTAGAATCTTCTAACTTTTTAATGAAAACTTTATAGTTTTTGTTTTTTACTTTGGTCCATTTGGAACATGGTATACAATGCGGTTCCACTTTTATTTCCTTCCAGATGGCTGGCTAATTGTGCCTGTATTATTTATTTAAAAATCTACTGAGATTTGCATTCTATTTCACTAATTTTCAATTTCTATAGCAGTATCATGTTTCTCTTATTAAATGACATATGTTATGTCTGATAAGATTGGTTTTTCCTCACCCATTTTCTTTTTCATTCAACTTTTTTTAAAATATATTTTTTATTGACTTCAGAGAGGAAGGGAGAAGGAGAGAGAGATAGAAACATCAATGATGAGAGAGAATCATTGTTCTGCTGCCTCCTGCACGCTCACATTGGGGATTGAGCTCGCTACCCAGGCATGTATCCTGACCAGGAATCAAACCCTGCCCTCCCGGTTCGTAGGTCGATGCTCAACCCCTGAGCCACGCCGGCCAGGCTCATTTAACGTTTTACCTAATGGGTTTAATAGCTATTGATGATAATTGCCTTGATTTATTATTTTAATAGAGGTTATTGCCTTTGCTTTTAAGAACTTGATTTTACGCATTTTATTTTTAAATTATTTATTTATTTTTAATCCTCACCTGAGGATATTTTTTCTATTGATTTCCAGAGAGAGTGGAAGGGAGGGAGAAGGAGAGAGAGAGAGGAAGAGAAACATTGACATGAGAGAGACACATCGATTGGCTGCTTCCCACATGCACCCCTACCCAGGCTGGGGAACCTGCAACCGAGTTATATGCCCTTGACCAGGAATCAAACCTGAGACCTTTTGGTCTGCGGGCTAACACTCTAACCACTGAGCAAAATCAGCCAGAGCTTGATTTTACATATTTTAGAAATATAAATTATGTATGATTGCTACAGTACACCTCTTTTGTTTTTTTAATATTTTTTTAAAGATTTCTCTTTATTTTATAGCTGAGTAGCATTCCATTGTGTAAATGGGCCACAGCTGCTTTTTTTTGTTTTCCTTTTAAAAATATTTTTATATTATTTTATTAATTCCAGAGAGAAGAAGGGAGAGGGGGAGATAGAAACATCAGTGATAAAAGAGGATCATTGATCGGCTGTCTCCTGTACGCCCCCTACTAGGGATCGAGCTCGCAACCAGGGCATGTGCCCTGACCGGGAATCAAACTGTGATCTCCTGGTTCAAAGGTCGACACTCAACCTCTGAGCCACACCAGCTAGGCTGATTTTTAAATGTACATCCATAAAATAGCAAGAGTGAATTTCTTTTTTTTTTTCTTTTATTAAATCTTTATTGTTCAGATTATTACAGTTGTAAGAGTGAATTTCTTTATGATTCACTTCAAAACCAAATAATTATTGCTTCCTTAGTTTTTAAATTTTTAAATCAACTTCTTTTTGCTTCCTTCCTCCAACCCCTAACAGATTGAAGAAGAGATGTTGGCTTTGCAGAATGAACGCACAGAACGAATACGAAGCCTGCTGGAGCGTCAAGCCAGAGAAATCGAAGCTTTTGACTCTGAAAGTATGAGACTGGGTTTTAGTAACATGGTCCTTTCTAATCTCTCCCCTGAGGCATTCAGCCACAGCTACCCAGGAGCTTCTGGTTGGTCTCACAACCCTACTGGGGGTCCAGGACCTCACTGGGGTCATCCCATGGGTGGCCCACCACAAGCTTGGGGCCATCCGATGCAAGGTGGACCCCAGCCATGGGGTCACCCCTCAGGGCCAATGCAAGGGGTGCCCCGAGGTAGCAGTATGGGGGTCCGCAACAGCCCTCAGGCTCTGAGGCGAACAGCTTCTGGGGGACGGACGGAGCAGGGCATGAGCAGAAGCACGAGTGTCACCTCACAGATCTCCAATGGGTCACATCTGTCTTATACATAGCTTAATAGTTGAAAGTGGCAATTCTGCTGGAGCTGTCTGCCAAAAGAAACTGCCTACAGACATCGTCACAGCAGCCTCCTCACTTGGGTACTACAGTGTGGAAGCTGAATGCATATGGTATATTTTATTCATTTTTTTAAAGCGTTCTGTTTTGTGTTTACTAATTTGGATGTCATAGTATTTGGCTGCCAGGTTTTGTTTTTTGTTTTTAGCTTTTGGAGAAATTTAAAAGGGGGGATTGATATGTATGTGTGTGTGCACGCATGCACACATACACACACACACGTCATGTGTGTGGTAAAAAGAAATTGGCTAGATAGGGGGTATTTTCTGAACACTGCAAATATATAATACAGCAAAATGGCTTGAGTCATCACTTTTGGGCAACTACATCCTAAGAAGTTTGTGAAAAGATCTAAAGCCTTTCTCCATACCCCAAATTCTTATGAACCACTCACAGCAGGCAGCATATGCTAAAACAAGTTATTATAGAAACACACTTGTATCCCCTCACCAGTACATTTTCTTTATTACGTTGGTCTGACTTCTCAGCCTCATTTGGAGTAAAAAAGTGGAAAGCCATGAACACTGAAGGGTTGCATTGACTTTTTCAGAGAGTAGAAAACAACTGAGTTCTTTTTCTGAACGCTGTGTAGGCTTGCCAGTGATCCTCCCCCCACCCCCATTCATTTGTGCCTTCTTTGTGGCATGGTGAGATGGAGGTGCTTAAGGAGATCACAAGTTGTGTGGGAATTTCATCCAATAAACCTGTGAGCCTTCAAAGGGAAAGACCAGAAGGGTGAGAGAGGTCCCTGAAGGTTCATATGATAGGTGTGTTCAGCAGCAGAGTGAGGAGATGAAGCCTATATATCCTGATGTTTTGTTGCTTATACTGTGATATTTCATCCTAGCTAAGCTCTGTAACTCCCCAAACCCTAAACAGTACTTTTTACTTTGTACAAAAACAAAGACGTATAGCCAATACACATCAAATGCCTGAGGTATTTGAATAATGCCATATTTGCAAACTGCCACCTTTTGGAATTCTCATCACACTACATAGACATTAATTTGACTACCCCCTTTTGGCTTATGGGATTTCCTGTTTACAAGTAGAATAGCCAATTATTTAAAGTTTAGTTGCCATAGTGAACCAGGAGTCACTGAGCCAATGACTTTACCAGCTGCTGACTAACCCTCACTACCACTGTAGATTTTGCTGCATGTGCAGGTCCTCTTTTTTTTTCTTTTTTAATTACTGTTTTTGTTGCTGCAATACTTTACAAACTTCTAGTTCCTTGAGACTTAGTGACCATTTGACATCATGTTAATAACATCATACTATAGGAAACACCACTTCCTGAAGTCTCTAGCATCTGCTAAATTACTACTGAAAAGGAACTAACAAGTTTGGCAAATTAAGTATAAAAAAGTAAAGTAAGTTATAGTGGTCAGGGAATCTCTTGACAAAAGCTAACCTTTTTTTCCAGAGAGGGGCATGTTTTGTTTGTTTTGTTATGTTTTGTTTTGTTTTTCAATGAAGGATCAACCCAGTGCTGAACGTCAGATGTTACTTGGTATTCCATTGCTAGTGTGGAAATTTAGTTGAAGGTGGATAGGAAGCTGTATTACTTGAAGAAAAAAAAATTTCTTTCCAGTGACATATCAGAATTTCTACAAGTTATTGTCCTGCCCCCTCCCCAGTTGTCTTGAAGAACCCTTGCTGCTAACTATGGGTCCTCCTTTTCATATAGTCAAAGTTTCCAGTCCCTCTCAATGATACTTTTTGCCTAGACCAGACTGATGACCAAATGTAATCTTATCACTTTTGAAATCTTGGTTTTCTCAATTAAATTGAAGTCTTCCCCAGGTGTATCAGTCCAATCTCCATGGATCATCCCCTTTAGGAGTTTCTGGGATTCATTTAAAGGTAACTGGAAGAAAAATTAATATTTTAATGTAAATATTTTAAAAGCCAGTATCACAATAGAATTCACACAATTTTAGGCAGTGTTTCAGGTAGCACTCTGATACATTATCCTCTTGGCCATGCTCAAGATCACCAACTTTTAGATGAACAGGACATGTACTTGTCATATCTAGTGAAAGGGGCTTTTAATTTTCTCCATATATTTTTTGCATTCAAATATTATATAATATTTCAAAAAAATTGAAATATCTACTTATTTGGAAGAAAACTATAGAAGAGAGCTTTAGAATTAATAAAATGCCCCAAAAATATAATGAAATTTGATACTTAAAAAAAAATTCTTATTAACCCCTCTGTACTACTAGAGGGATAGAATAGAAAAGCAGATCCATTCTGCACACAAAACTCTTTAAAATCAAAACTACTTCCAGTGACTTAGAATTAGTCAAATTGAATTACTGAGTTTGTGCAGAGCATATGTACTTGTAAAATTGTGATTGAATGCTGACTCCAAAGGTCTACCCAGTTGGGCTTTGTATCTGATTTATCTGTGGGGCAACCAGTTTTAACATGTAGGTCATGAGTATACCTGGATTATTCCATTAAATTAATTTTATTTTAAAAATATATAGTTTGCAAAAATGATTAATTAATTGGTGTGTGTGTTTATAAGAACTAACTTCTGAGGAATCTCATACATGGTAGGAATCAGTAAAGAATAAAGCTTGTAGCAGGAAACTTTGAAAAGTTTAGAGATTCTAAAGAAAGAAGCAGGCACTTTCTAAATCAGTGTGCAAATGTCAATATTTGATCAAATTACTACCTCCTCCAAGAGTTGGTGTTCACTCAGTACATATGTGTTTAAGAAAATAAAAAGTATGAGAAATTTGTCCGGCATATTAGAAAGTTATTAATGCTATATCTGGTATCCAGAACTTGGCAGTAAAAATTTTCTTATGTTCACTGTATCTCCCTTTCTTTAGTTAGTGTTTTCAAAAGCAAAACCTCATATCTTGATAAATATTATTTCTAATTGGATTCCCTTCCTTTTGCACATATTTTTCTCCTCTTATTAAAGTCAGATCTAACCCCAAATTATAGTTTCTTCATTATATAGTAATGTTAGCTGGAAAATGTTTATATTATTTTTATTCAGAGCTACCCTTTTTTGTAGTCAATTCTGTCCCTAGGGATGAATAGTTCTACATTTGATGCCATGCCTTAGGTATAATATGCTTGGAACTAGAGGCCAAGGATTTATAGGGAAATTAAACTATTTAGTATAGTCATGATTTTCAACTGCCCAGACATCAGGTAAACACTATTTAGTACACTAAAGAAACTGTCCTTGATCCTCCCTCCCACTCCCACCTAATTTTCCTCATCCCCTTTTCAAAAATCAAAAACTCTATGAGTGTCTTTTTCAGACCATAAGACAGACTTTAGTAACTTTCTACTTCTTTAAGTGCTAAATGTCTGGCATTTTAAACTTTTATAAAATACATTGTGTTGGACACTGGAATAATACTGTTTATTTTCACCTGTGAAAAATGACTTTATTGTACTTGAAACACCTCCTTTGCATTTCTCCATTTGTGCCATTCACTAGTGGAAATAAATTGTATTATACCATGATCTACTGGCTTTTTAAAACTGTGTTAAATATGCACATTTTTGGTATAGCTATTATCATTTGTATGTATATATTGTATATACATATGAGTGTCTATGTGTGTGTGTAGGTAGATGGATGTAACTCATACTGTACATTTCCATCAGGGCACTTAAGGTTCTGTTATTTTGTTTTGTTATTTCAAATCCTCAGTTAAGGCAAGAATGCATGTGTTTAAGAATGAGTACTCTGGGGTGATATTTATGAGAAGGTGGTCATTAGCTGCAGTCTTTTCTCTTTTAATCCCCTCTTAACATTTGTGTGAGTGGAAAGAAAGTTAAGTAAAATGTGGAACCATACGTTGCAAAGACAGTAAAATAGTGCTGGGGAAGGAGCCATTTAGTGTTTCTATGAGTTTGTGTCTCAAGGCAGTAAAGAGAAGTGATGCAGAGAGAGGTGAACCATGGAAATTAAAAACACTGTTGGTGATTCCTCTGCAAAGATGATAGAAGAACCAATAAATCACACAATCTTCATGTGCAGTCTATGTATTTCTAAGTAGTGATGTCATTGATTCTCTTACTCTTTTTTACTCCATTAATACCAATAATTACAAATTTTGCTAAGGACCAAAACAGCCAAGAAAAGAATTACTGCTGAAGCATCTAAGGTTCTCCTAAACTATAAAATCAACAGGAAATGGCCACTGGGAGAGAAGGATATGGCATTGGCATGGGACTTTCTCCCTTTAGCTGCCTCTTCTTACTTGCTAATAGTAAGTTCTTTGTGTACCTCCCACCCCTTCTGAGCCACTATTCAAGCAGAGATTTGGCTCAACATAGCAACCCTTTCCTAGGAGGTTTATGGTCTTTTGTTTTGTCCCATGCTCACAATGTGAAGTGTCTAGTGTGTATTCAAGTCAGAAAATAATACATTTAAGGTATATAAGTATGAGTCTTCTATAATGATGGAAGAAGAGGTTTTTTGTTTCTTAGATAGAAAACTGCCTTCTCTAAGGAACAAAGCCAAAACTTGGGCTGTCATCTTTGAGCTGCTTATCAAAATACAGACCATTATTAAAGACAAACAATTTCTCTATTTTGTTTTCCCTCATCTAACATGATAGATAGTGCCCCAAGCAGGTTCTAGCATTGCCTTTGAAAAGGCACTCACTCAGTTGTTAAAACTGGAAAATTCCCATCCTCAGATTCCTAAAAGAATGGAGAGTGTGCTGTACACTTAGCAGACTTGCCTCTTGTATGCAAGGACTACTGATTGAAGTCTATTTTGCTGTGTGTCTGGTTATGTTGTCTGCACTTTTATGAAATCACTACAGTAGACTACATTGGAAATGACTATTAATTTGTAAAGAAGTAAGTTTTATTAATAACTGTCTAGAAAAAGAAAGTGAAGCTGAGAACTCTTCCTTTATTGTATATTTATATTTTCTACTGAACTCTGGGAGCCCTCTTGAAAGTCACATTGACTAATTTTTCCCTCGTTTATATTCAGACTTCCAAAATTTCACTAAAACAAGGGAAGAGAGAACCCACTTGGCCTAATGGTAGCCTTCAGAGCATAAGAAATACATAAATTAGTATGCACCTTATCTGCCTGTTGTGGGTTTTTTAAACTTGCACTTCCCACCTACCCCAAAAAATAGATGTTCTTTAAAGAAAATAAATGAAGAGATTACATCTGGGGAGCCATTTACTATGTCACCATCACTGTTAACTGTTTCCCAGCAATCCTAACTGAAGTTTCAGAGATTTTGTGTGTGTATGAATGCATCTGTGTTGGGTTTGTTTTGCTTATAAATATCAAGAGATTCTCCTTTAAGTAGAGAAAAAGGTTAATACTCTCTGAAACCAGATACCCATTGGATATACTAATCTGAACATCTGTAGGTAGTTTGCCATGAAAAAGTGGAGAGAAGACGAGACTTCTGAATGAATGAAAAGGGTATTTTGATGCCCAAGAATTCCCCCCAAAGTACGGGTAATTCAACCTGCACAGTTTCCTTTTCACTCATAGTTTGTAGTAATTGTGAGTAAAAATCATGTAATTATCTGTAAATATGTAGCTAACAAATTGACCTAGTTTCTGTATTTTTTTGTTTTTGTACTAAAGTTTATAAGTCTGTGCCAGCTAGAGAGAAGTTGCTGTGATTGCCGATTGTGGTCCTAGCATCTAACCCTGAAACCATCCTAGGTGGCATTTTTAGAATTAATGCTTAAATGTTGTTAAACAGGGGGAAATGAAGCTTAATCATTGGTCAGGTTTAAAATCTTTTGAAGTGAAGTCATTTTATTTAATATAATGATTACATGTCCTCAATCATGAATGAGGTAGGGAGCCTCCCTCCCCCAGTGGCCATGTTTACAGAAGTGTGTATTTGTCTATAAAGTGAAGAGTTTTAATGTTTTTGTAAATTATGCAGGTAACATTATGGCTTGGAACTGTTTATTGGGCTCTTTAGCTGAATTTTCAAATGAAATGAACTATTCTTATTGCTGGCACATTGATCCCATTGCTGGAGCATTTTTCCTCTTTCCAGAATTACATTTGTTCCTTTGTCATTATCCCCACTTAACCTTTCTCTGATATGCCTTGTAATCCTAGCCCTAAGGTATTTAAGTCTAGAGAACATAGACAAAGAAAATGCATTTTCTAAAATCCATGAACCCTCATTTGTATGCTTTCAGTACTCATATGTTTCTATGGCAACTCCAAGGTCAGTGGAGTTTAGAAATGAGATACGTGTGTACTCTTTGCTTTTGCATGGCTTGGCTTAGCATCAGAGGTATATTAGGGCCACTTGAAAGCATGAAGACCAGTTGTGTGAGAACAGGTTTCTCTTAGTGGCACATTTTGCTTTTTCTGAGCCCTCAAATACATTGCCTCAGCATGAACATTATTGTTACTATAAATTGTACATGGTCATGGAGTGAATTGTGTGATTTAAAAAGATGTAACTGCTTAATGTTTGCAGATTCTGGCTGATCCATGTGACTATTTGATACATATCAAACAAATGAAGAGAGGGGTATTAGAACCCTTCTAACCCCCTTTTTGTCATAGGCAGGTATATTCAGTTTAATATGTTGGCTGCCCCTGGTGTGTTGCCAGACAGCTCTTTTTTGGTGCCCATTCCACATGTGCTCCCTTGCATTTCATAGTGTCACAGAAACTACCACCCCTTCTCCCCAGTAGCATTTTATGTGTTACACATTTTATTCCACATTAAATGGGAATTGTGCCTACTTAAAGTGCCCCTGTAATTAATTACATACACATGCCCTAAAATCCAAGCCAGAGTCACAAGGTGGAAAATTAAAAAAAAAAAAAAAAAAAGAAGTCCACTTGAGGCCAGTAATTTATTTGACAAAGTATTTTACCACATTATCGTGACACTTGATATATGAGCCTATTAGGAGTGGCAGGTGGTTTCATAGAGCAAAATCCAAGTGGAGAGGGATATGTAAGGTTTCTATTAAGAGATAATTTTGTTCTTATTTTACCTTCCCTTTTATGATCCTTCTCTTCGAGGTTAGAAAAAGTTAATTCTCCAAATTTATTTTGTTTTTTATCTTTTAGGGAAATTTTTACAAAATCGATGGTCTGATGTAAATAACGTTTTAAAGTACAGTGCACATAACTCCCCCAGACTATTCCAACCTGATAATTTGTAAATGCTTTAGAGTTTTTTAAATTAACACTTGTGTTGCTAAATCCTATTTATGTAAGTCTGCTAAAATTTTTAACCCATTTAAAACTTATGACATTTAAATAATGGATGGGTTACTCTGAGCAATTTAGCTTTCAGAACCCCCTTGTTTTAGTATATGAAAAAGATCGCCTAATGCGTATTAATGAGGTTGGAGAGACTATGAGAAATATGTATAGTGTATATTTTAAAACAGCTTTGCTTGTATTGTGAAGATTTAAAAACAAACTTGAGATTTTTAACGTAACTATTAACACAGTTTTAACATAAGTTATCCCACTGGGTTTAAGAGCATCTTGAATGTATAATCCTTTTTGTAACCCAGGTTGGTCTCTGCTTTTACCAGTCATCCAAACATATTATTTATGTTTTTAATTTTATATACTCATTTCCCTTTGTTTTCCTCAACCAGCATGATTTTTTTGCACATGTATTGTAGAAATTTTTAAGAAGAAAAATTAATACATCATTTTCTCTGGGTTTTCTTCACTTCTCTCTTCCTTTCTACTAACCCCTTACCTTAAAGGCCATATCGCTCCATTTGCATTGTTTGTGCAAATGCCAGGGTTGGTTTTTATTTTTATTTTTGCTATTTACCTAAAAAAAAAAAAAAAGAAAGAAAGAAAAAGAAAAATGCTTCAGTCAATTGCTTTTTTATTTAAAAAATAAAAAAGAAAAGAAAAAAAGCTGTAACCTTATCATTTCTGAGTAGACCATTGAGAGATGAATGCACACCTGTAATAGCCTAGGACCAGCTTTGGTGGCTAAAGGGAATATTTTAACTAAACAAGAGGTTCTTTTCTAAAAGTGGTATATATTATTTACAATCTCTTTTAGTTATTCCCACAAGTCAGAGGTCCAGATAAAATGAGGGTTATCAGCAAACTGATGTTATCATTGAGGTTCATCAATGAATTTGTACATTTCTAGTTCCCTTTGGTGAAGGGAAAAATGATGATTTTGCAAGACCTAGATTTTGGCTTGGTTTCTTGCCTCCTTTTTTGGCAGCCTACATCTTCTCATCTCCTAAAGCCCTTGAGCCTGTAGGGTTTTTGTAGTGGACGAAGGACTCGTGGTTTTCTAAAACTAGGACTGATTTTTTTTGTGTGTAAGAGAGATTATCATCTTGAAAGTGATGTTCTTCCACTTTACAGATGACTAATTTCAAATATACACAGTCCTCTCAATTTTCGGACCAAACAGATGCCCACAGTGGAGGCTTGTCGAGGGTTGCAATGGGGAGGAAGCCTCTCCCTCACTGTCAGCACCAGCTGGTAAAGGTGACTGTACAGGTGTGCATTTTCCTTTTGGTAGAAATGGTCCACAGCACTAACTGGTAAGGCTTATGTACAGTATATTGTCAGTATTCTTCTGGTTCAACATACCTTATAGTTCATATATAACCTGTATTAATTGTATAGATTGTGCATTTAAAGCTGTTACCAAGTTGTCAGAACTTAAGAGCGAAAACAAGGTCATATGTAATATTTTGTTTGTAAGTATCCTTTGTATCATAGCAAAGGAAATGTTTAAAAAATCAACTGTAATAAAGTAATTTTAGTACACAGCGTGTCTGCGCAGTTTTTTTAAAGTAATTTAATTCCCATAAAAATAAAGTGTAATTACTGATCTCAGGCAGTATGCTGGATATTGAGATTATAAAAATGAATAAGAGCCCGGCCGGTGTGACTCAGTGGTTGAGTGTCGATCTATGAACCAGGAGGTCACAGATTCCCAGTTAGGGCACATGCCGAAGTTTTGGGCTTGACCCCCAGTAGGGGGCATGCAGGAGGCAACTGATTCTAATCATTGATGTTTCCTCTCTTTCTCTCTCTTCTCTGAAATCAGTAAAACTTTATTTTTTTAATGAGTAAGATATTGGAAAGAGTAAAATTCTGATACAGCCATGAACTCTCTAGTCTAATTGCCTGAAATTCTGTTTGTCCGTAGAGAGAAGCAGCCTATTGTGTGGGGGTCATGGCTCTTCAGGTTCTAACAGTTTGATGCAGGTCCTTAAGTTTGATATAGACCTATTTGTGGTCTACATAACTACAACTCCTTCCACACAGACACAGATGTATGCAGGTCTTGGACCTTATGTAAAGCTTCAAAAGGTGGCTTCATCTGGACTTATCTTACCAGATTTGAAAACCATCCCATTTTAGCCCTATATGGGGTAGATTATCTAATCTAGTTCCTTTGTTTAAAATACTGTTAAAGTGACATTTTTTTCAGAAAGCTAATGAATAATTAAGAGGGATTTCATGGACTGGGGTTTATATATATCTTTTTAAGTATGTTTTTATTTTAGAGAGAGAGGGGAGAGAAACATAGATAAGAGAAACACTGATCAGTTGTCTCCTACACACCCCTTACTGGGCATTGAGCCCAAAATCTGGGCATGTGCCCTAACTGGGAATAGAACTGTGACTTCCTGGTTTATGGGTATATGCTGAACCACTGAGCTACACCAGTCAGGCTTAGTATAGCTTTTTAACTCCCAGAATATTGATATTGAGCTATTTTGAGATTAACATTTATTTAGTGTTTCATTGCCTGGGTCAAACAACTATGTGGCAGAGCCAAGGTTAGTTCCCAGGTCTCTTACCTCCAGCATTTCCAGCATCCCACCTTGAATTTGGAGGAACTCAAAAAGGATTTACAAAACAAGGTTTCTTTCTGCTTAATCACACTCCCCTCACCCCCACCCCAATTGGGCTCTTCAAGCTATAGTGGAAGGAGAGTATTAGACAACATCTGCTTCTAGCCTGTATGTATCCTATGTCAACAACACAAAACAAATGTCATTGGCTAAAAACATCAAAGATGTTCTGAGTTATGCTTAGGGTTTAAAGCCTATCCTACTTGACTAAAAGAAATGTGAACACAAAGTTACCACAGTGGTCAGCTCCACAGCCCCAGTGGTTATAAGCCAGTGCTGTCACCTGCATCTCAGTCAGTGATGCCAGCTGCAGAACCAGGGTTCTCTATGCGTCGTTGGCAATTTGTGACTTTAATTGCTACTGTATTTTCAGATACTTGTGTTTTTTTAATATTTTTATTTCAGAGAGGAAGAGAGAGAGAGACATCAATTATGAGAGAGAATCATTGATTGGCTGCCTCCTGCACACCCCACACTGGGGATTGAGCCTGCAACCTGGGCATGTGCCCTGACGGGGAATCAAACCGTGACCTCCTGTTTCATAGGTGGATGCTCAACCACTGAGCCACGCTGACTGGGCCAGATACTTGTTCTTAATGGATAGAGGGAGACAGAGTTGCTAAGGGTATGCAACTATACAATAAATTTCGGAGTGTCATTTATAATGTGTATAGCTCTCTCATGAAATTGTATACTCCATCAGCTCTAAAGATACATTCTTTCCCCTTTTGTTATCCTTTATATTATAAAGTATAAAATGAGCATTATTTACTGTCATCTCAGCCAGTGATTAAGAAAAGGCAAATGAAGTATAAAGAGCAGTGGTTTGGGTTCTGTCTTTAGCCCCACCATACTAATTGTGAGATCTTGAAAGTCACATCATCGCTGAAACTTCATCTATGAAAAGTAGGAAAACAGATGGTTCTTGGCTGGAACAAATGAACAGTGTGAAAGCTATTAGCCACCATAACCTGGTTATCAGAGTACATGCAGGTGTTTAGATGGTGGGTGGGGAGATTTGGGCCTCAGTTGGGCAACCCAGGAGCTGGACTGTGAGCCTCAAAGTGTGCTGTTCTCCCAGGCTCTTTCCAACCTTGCAGTGGAATTAATAACGAAATTCTTGGCCTTATAAGAATTAGATGATCAATTCTGATCTGAAAGCAAATGCCACCTCATCAGAGAGGTCTTTGAGCTCCATTGAGTTAAACAGACATGGAGAATGGGATCTACCTGCTTTTACTATCTCATATCCTAACAGACCTCCTAAATTAAGGCCTATTCATAGTCTCAGTCCTTTCATACAGAACAACTCAAAATAACTTTCCCAAGGACATAGGAGTCACTGATGAAGTACAAACTAGAACCCACATCTCCAAACTCCTTCAGTACTCTCATCAATACACAAGTTGCTAATTGTCCACTGGAAAATATCTCTATGTAGGTACCTTTGATGATCAGGGAATTTTGAGCCTGCTGGGAAATTATTAGCTCAGAACAGGAGGCCTGGTTGTTGATTAAACAGAGCTGCCACCGGTTAGTGTTAGGGGACAGAAGTGAAGCAACAACCAGTGAATAGAGAATGTGCCGGGAGGCCCTGTTAACTCCACAGGTAGGTAAGCATGCTCAGTACACAGGGGACTTCAGAAGATAAACGGCACCTTTTTTTTCTGGAGATTTAAAAAATAATGACATTCCATTGTTGCAGGGAGACTGCAATTTATTTGCTATTCAGAGGCAAACAAGATGGAGAGATTTTTGTTCAACCATCCTAGTGATGAACCCTACAACAAGGTATTCCCTTATTACATTTTTTTGTGTTAGTGTCTTTTATTGGTTTAATAAAATTCCACTTTTCCTTCAACTTATAGCTCTTCCTGGACACTTTAGAGCGTAATTATTGGATATCTTAACATCCTCTGGTCACTTTGGCTGGGTTATTTTTATTAAGATCTTTGTCATCTCCCAACTCCTAGGTCTGTGATCTCCTGATCCTCAAACCCATAAATCAACCAGAAGTCTTTACAACCCACTGTGAGCACTGTTTTAACTCACCGACTCCCAGATGAGAAGAGAGCTTATATGTAACTTGGGCCACCTTATTTCTTGGCACATGTCCCCTCCATAATGTGTGCCAAGTGGCAGTCTAGTTTGTCTATCCCACATCTGATGTGGAACTTACTGTTTCCTGAGGCATTCATCCCATATCCGGGCGTTTGGATATTCTCTAGGTACAACTCAATCTCATCTCTTCCAATTGTGGTAACTAGTGAATACAATTTCTAATGCCATCCTTTGTGGTTTGGCTGAAGAATCACAAAAATACGTCTATTGGCATTGTTACCAAGGTCTACCAAAGTGGCCAAGTGTGTCTGCTTGTTTAAGCAAGGAGAGGAATTCATGCTAAAGTTCATTTGTAAAGCAAGAGAGTTTGGCATTACTCAGAGTGACTGACAAAGGATCTTGTGGTCTGGATGGAAGGTGAGGACAGAGGAGCTTCTGTGTCCGGGTGGTTTTGAGGTTTTATATATAAAGGCAAGATAACACTTCCTGTGTCAAGACCTCTTTTCTAACAATACTCAAGTCTTAGAAAGGATATCTTCATTCAAAACAGAAATTGTGTCTTCTCAGAGTGAGGATTTTGTGCTTTGTTTTTCATACCTTTGACTCCAGCCAAGCCACCCCAGAAGCCTATGTATAAATACATAAAATACTAAGTCTTTAAGAGAAATTATAGCTTAGCACAGTCTTCGGTGTCAGAGGGCTGAACTTAGTAGAACTCAAACCTTCAGAGGCAGTTGTCTGCTTCCTGCATCTTGAAACAATGAGTGGAGACAGAGGACTCAGTCTCCACTTCTGAGATAATGCCTCCTTCAAATCAGTGGGCTTTTCTTTCTTATCATTTGAAGGTGTTCATAAATAGTGAAAAGACCAAAAGGGTGTCAAGCAAGTGAATGAGGCCTGCGAGGGTGGCTAAAGCCTTGCTACCTGGAAAACTTCAACTCAGCAGTCCTTTGGGTTTGGTTTTGTTATGTTTGTTTCTTGCTTTCTCAAACTCGTAAGTTGTCATTTTGTTCACGGGCCACACACTCTCTCAGAATAGTGTCTCTGGGGTTCCTCAAGCCGATTTCATATAATTAGTCATTAACCAAAGCAGAGCCATTTGGGTGATTCCTTTATCGTGAGACTGAAAGACAGGGTCACCCAAACCTGTTTGAACAGGAGCTATACTTTCTTGGCAAAAGTGAGCTAAAAAGCAGTGATTGTTGTCAAGCAGCGAGGGGAAGATTAGAGATAAGCAGCTTCCTGAGATAGGCTATGAGCACATCTGGCACAAGGGGAATGGAGAAATACTTAAGGGATTAGGTCAGTGATTTTCAACCTGTGTGTCGCAAGAAATTTCTAAAATGTGCAATACTCAACTCGTTAGTCAGAGACACTGACCTCTATTCCCTTCAGCTTGCCAAATTAAAAAATGACAACAGCCAACACAACAATAGCTGTCTGGTGTGAATGTTGTGTCTTGAACCATAAATATATAGGTCATATAATAGAATTGCATCTTGTTGGTTATGTTGCATAATAAGTTTGCATCTGATTGGTTAATTCTTGGTACCAGAAATCTTTATATACAAGTATAGACACCTGATTTTTTAAAAAGTCATTTTGGAGCAATAAGGGTAAATAATTAGTATTATTATCCTATATAATAAAAGGCTAATATGCAAATTGTCCCCTCGACCTGGAGTTCAACCAGGAGTTCAACCAGGGGGTGGGGCTGCCTGGTGGCCTCTCCCCCTGCCAGCCCTGCACTCAATTGGCCCACCACATGCCCATGGCCCCTCCCCACAGCTGGCCTGGCCCAACTGTCCCCGATCGGGGCAGGCCGGCTGGACCCCACCCGTACATGAATTAGATAATAAAATCTCTAGTTATTTTTATAAATCAAAATCATATCTATTTTTTCAGATCGTCAAAAATATATTTTTGGTGTGCTGCAGAATTTTAATAATTAGTTTATGTGTGCTGTGAGATGAAAAAAGTTAAAAATTGCTGCTTTAGGTCATTAGGATTGTGGACCTAAGGGAATTAATGGAGCTTGGACTAGAACTGTCCTGCCTATCTGAGGGCTTTAAGACAGTAATTATCCTTCTCTCTCTCTCTCTC
>NW_005369061.1:825112-830353 GCF_000412655.1 Myotis brandtii | reverse complement strand
TATATATATATATATATATATATGTATGTAATATTCTTGCAGACTTCCCTATAAAAGGAAAGGGAAACCAACCATGACTTCTCAAAAAACTATTATCTTAAAGAACCAGAGTTCTGGGGTACCTGGCAATACAGATTTAGACTTTGCAGGCCATTTAAGCCAGAAATAGGGGTGTTTAAAACCAGTGGGCTGCTTCCCATTCTGCAGTCAGTTTGGAGTGATCCTAGGGTCCTGCATATGGGACTGTGGGCCCCTAATTAACTGAAATTCCCACTGTCCCTGATGTTGGGGAGAGGGGGCTGATGTCAGCAGTTCTCCTGCACCAAGCCTCACAAGGAGGTTGTTAACCAGCAGTGAACGGCTTCTTTAGATTTCAGTTCCTTGTTATTCCTCCTGCTCAGAAACAGTGAAAGACCTTTAGATGAGGAGTGTGCGGAGGAGCAAGACATGGGAGGAGGGAGGTCATGTTTTTTCATGACAGGAGAATGTGCCTTAGACAATTGAATGTTGTCTGCACTTCAGTTTAGATTCTTGGATAGTTCAGAGTTTCTTCTTCTTTGATCTAGAAGAATAAGGCTTAAGATTATCCAAACCTGAAATGATGGCCCCAGGAAGTCCTTGTCTTAGGACATGGCTTCAGTAAATATCTCTTCCCTTTAAACTTGCTTTGCTGTTTGTGAGGCAAGGATGAAGCTTCCAGTCAAAACAGATGCCCTCTTTCTCAATGAGGAAGTAAAATAAAACTTCAGGACAAAGCTCTTAGCAGCACATGAAATCGGATGTCCTGTTGTATTGTTTAATGGTCTAACCCACACCAGGACGCCTGGGTCAATGTGTACAATACCTTACTTTACACTGGTCTTCAGCATTATTCCTCATAAAACCAAACACCCCACACAGATCCAGGAAGAAGCTCTTTCTGCATCTACATGAATGGCCTTTGGAATAATTGAGCAGAAAAAGCATAGTAATGTGAAATATTTATAAATTACTGAGGCAGTTCCAGCCAACATCTTGGAACTTTTTGTTTTCCCTGGTCCCAGATGTTTCTCCAGGTTCCGGAGATGGAGAGGCTACTAGTAGTGTCAGAAAAGAGGGCAGCTAACCAGACAACACCTAAGATACGAGGTTTATACTTTCACCACTTAGAGAAAGCCCACGTCCCAAGAGAAAAGCACCTCTGGCCAGAGCTCTCTGGAGTAATAATCCCCAGAAATGGTACCAGAGGGAGCAGCTGAAGTGCCTGAGAGTCTGGCTTCTTGAGCCATGGTCTAGTAGACGGTGTTCGAGGACTTCCTGTTCCTAAAATCATCCTTGGGAGATGTCCAGTGAGGCTTGAGGTCCTAGGCTGAAGCATCAGATCAGCTCCATTCCCAATGGAAACTTGCAGAAGACGGGCCTTAGTATTCCAGACAGGCATTCGCCGTCTCTCCCTTGTGGCCTTAGTGACCCCAGCTCAGCACTGCACTGAGGGCCCCTGCCGCCTTTCTCACACTCACTCAAGGCAGACGCAGCCACGCGGCTCTTCGAGGCCACGTCCACGATGTGCATGAAGTCAGCAGGGTGCCACAACCGCAGAATGAAATGAGGGAAGTGGGACCGAGACACAAGCTTCCTGTCCTCATTACAGAAGTGGCTTCAGCTTGAGCATCAGGGTCACAGAGCTGATTATTTATGTGGGGCAGAGCTGCCCAATGACACAGAAACTCATCTTGTAGTCATTGCTGGCGAGAGAGCATTTTATCCTGAGTCCGTGGGTTTAAACGGTGCTAGTGTTTGGCTTACGGTCGGTGACAGGAGACAATGACCAGAAATGTCCAGCTGCTGACCAGGATGAGCAGGAATGTGTGGAGCAGAGTCTGGGCAGGAGTTCTGCTCAGGGTCAAGTAAGTAGCAGCTAGCTGGGAGCTCCATCTCTCTCCACAGATGAGAAAAGAAGAAAGGGCTGAATCAGTGGCAAAGAGCTGCAGCTGCTTGCTCCACTCAGCCCTCTGTTCCCCGTGCAGGACAGGGTGTTCTCCGACTGGGTTTCACCTGGTATATGATCGCTTCCAGCTAAAGATCTCATCCAGGCTGGAAGAGGGAGAGACCTCCCGCTTCTGCAGGGTTCCCCAGCGACGCCGGCCCCCGAGGAATGAGCCTCGGTGCTTGCTCAGCCCTTTTATCCTCTCCTCTGTTCGGAAGAAGTCAGTCAAGGCCCGGAAGTACTCCAAGATAACCTCGTGGCTCCACGCTGGCAGAGACTCCTGGCGCAGGAACCCACAGTGGCCGCCCTGGCGACTGAGCAGGAGGAAGAAGTAGGGGTTGCTGTGAAAGAGTTCAGTGGGCAGAAAGTGGTCTGGGGGTCCGCACACGGGGTCATCGGCGCTACAGATACACAGCACAGGTACGGCTGCCTCGTCCACATCCCGGAGGGGGTCGTTGTGGTCCCAGTAGGCGTCCCAGCTGATGGGGAAACTCTTGGTGTGGCAGAAGAGGGTCTCCTCAAACTCTCGCAGGGAGCGGCTCCTGAACAGTTTGTGGGTGTCCACTGTGTCCTCCAGGGCCGTGGTGTACCTGGTAGCAAGAAGGCGAACAGAGAAGGTAGGAAAGAGAGGGAAGAATTAGAAATCATGTCAACAAATTGGCAGCTCACAAGCCAGATTCTGACCACAGAGGCTTTCTTTGGCCATATAATGGTTTTTTTTGTTGTTTTTTTTTAAATATATATTTTATTGATTTTTTACAGAGAGGAAGGGAGAGGAATAGAGTTAGAAACATCGATCAGCTGCCTCCTGCACATCTCCTACTGGGGATGTGCCCGCAACCCAGGTACATGCCCTTGACTGGAATCGAACCTGGGACCTTTCAGTCTGCAGGCCGGCGCTCTATCCACTGAGCCAAACCAGTCAGGGCCCATATAATGTTTTTAAAAACATCCATTTCATTGTCATCATTTAAAATGCAGCTCTCAGTCCGGCTGACGTGGCTCAGTGGTTGAGCATCAACCTATGAACCAGGAGGTCACAGTTCAATTCCCAGTGAGGGCACATGCCCAGGTTGTGGGCTGGATCCCCAGTGTGGGGCATGCAGGAGGCAGTCGATCAATGATTGTCATCATTGGTGTTTCTGTCTCTCTCTTCTTCTCCCTTCCTCTCTGAAATCAATAAAAAATATTTTTAAAAAATAAATAAAATGCAGCTATCAGGCTCCTTTAGACAAATGAGAAGATCTGGCGAGATGGGCTGGCGGTCCTGAGGGCAACAATCAGGGTATTTCCTCCCTCCTTCCTGTGTCATGGTTCCTTCCAGGTCTGTCCCTCATGGCATTACCTGCCCAGCACGGGGAAGCATTGACTTTAAGGCTGCTGAGCTACAGCGACCGACAGCTCTCCTCCTGATCAAAACTTCTGTCCCTCTGTGGGGAACTTGTTGAACCCCTCTTAGAATAGCTCACTGGCTCGGACTATCTAAACCAGCAGGTGGCACCCCCACAATTAACATTTTACTTTAGGGTGTATTCGTTTGTTTGTGTTTTAAAAGCGAATATGCCATCCAGATCGTGACAAATGAGGGTGTGGAGGAGGTTTTCCTAGAGAGGGCTGCATGGCAGAGGACCTGACTGATTTACAGGGTGAGTTCCCCAATGGGAACCTGAGAGCAACTGTTCTGGGGAAGAGGGGCATCTTTGCTGTTGCCACCTCCCTGGAGAAGGCCTGGGGCCCCGGATTCGGAGGCCAGGATGGGCAGCTGAGACCTTTGGAGGGATCAATCCAGCAGTCGTCCGTTGATTTTGGATATGTGTCTCCTGAATCATTCAAAGAGATTTGCCCTGAGTCTTTAATCCCAAACTTCCATGAACAGGGTAGTTACTAAAGGCTCCATTTCCTCTCCACTTCCCTCACCTTATCCTTCAGCTGGTGCCCGGGGGGATTTGGGGATGGAAGCTGGCACCTAAGCCACACGAGAGCACCTTGCTCCTAGATACTCTGGAAGCTCTGGGTTGTCATGGCAGCCTGCTGTTATTGCGCTCAGGATTTCATTTCAGAACAGGAGGCAAAACGGGGCAAGAAAAGAGAAACCATAGTTGCCACCATTTATTGAGCACCTACCCAGTGCCAAGCTCACTGCCATGGCCTCGTTTCATGCATATACGGACCTGGGGAGGTAGTTATTATCAACTCCCTTTCACTGAAGAGAGAAGCGAGGCTCCAAAGAGTTCGCTAACTTGCTGGAAATTCAGGATTTGAACCCGTGACTTGCGCCCACATCCCAGGTCGTTCTGCCACAGCACAGTTATCCACATGTCTTTGACCTCCTCCTGCCTCTCCTAGGAAGGCCACAGTGCAAGCCGAGGCCTGGGTATGTGCTGTGGGAATGTCGCCTTCTCAGGGGGAAAGTCTCACCTGTATGCCTGGTGGTAGGGTAGAATGTTCTCTTTATGGAGATTTTTTTAAAAATTGTGTTTAAATATTCTTTAAATTGTTGCCTTAAATATTGAGCACATAGGAATATGCAAAACATTTGTTGGGTCTAAGGATTTTTAATAAATACCTCCACATTGTTTTATTCCTGTCCCCTCTAGGCTCAAAGGCTGTAGGGAACATTCTGGACAGACAGCCAGCTGCATCGCTGCCAGAGCCTTTGCTGATTTGACAAGCTGCGGACTAAGCGGACTAAGCGGTCGTCAGGCACTGCCTGTCGGGGATGCGGCAAGTGCTCAGGTTGCTAGGACACGATGAGGCCAGGGGCCCGGGCGGGAGGCCCTGCCTGGTATAATGATGCTGACTGAGTCTTCTATGGATTTTAAACCGGCTCCCCTGGTTCTCTCTCGACTGGAGGGTTCGGACAGCTTCAGACAGTGTGTGAGGGCACTTTGCCCAAGTCACCGTTGACCTGTCGGAGTCAACACCAGGCAGAGCTGTGTCTCGCTCAGCCCAAGACCCTGTTACCCCTCACAGGTCTGAGGCCCCGTTACCCACCTGCTGAGGGCGATTTTCTGGTGGAGCAGGAAGCCCCGCTCGTAGGGCCAGGGCAGGCCGGCCTCGAACCACTCGCGGCAGCGCAGCACCGGCGAGATGCAGGCGGCCCCCGTCATGTAGCTGGAGGAGCCACACTCGCCCAGGTAGGACAGCAGCAGCGCCGACCCGGAGCCCTCGCTCACCGCGAACAGCGGGGCCGCGGGGTGTCGGAAGCGGATGTAAGTGACCGCCTCCTTGAGGTCGGAAGGGTCCCCGAAGGGCTGCAGCCGGGGGCTGACCAG
>NW_005369061.1:824064-824312 GCF_000412655.1 Myotis brandtii | reverse complement strand
CCCGCCCCCCCGGCCCTTTGTACAGCGATTGCGACAAGCAGGAGCAGAGGGTGAAAGGAACCAAGGCCACGGAGAGGGACGAGGACGCGCCAGCGAGCCGGAAGGGAGTGGGGAGGGCAACGAGCCGAGGAATGGGGTGTTGGCGGCAGAGAAGTGGGGAGACTCCGAGACCAAGGCTTGGGGGACCGGGATGAGCATGGGTCCCTGTCCCCGCTCCTCCGCCCGGCGCGGGGCGCAGCGGCAGGGGG
>NW_005369061.1:822823-823890 GCF_000412655.1 Myotis brandtii | reverse complement strand
GTGCCGAGGCCCCCGGGAGCGTGGGGCTCCCCCCCGGGAGCCTGGCTTCAGGTAGATCTTTTAAACCGCGCCCCAGGCCCTGGCCGGTTTGGCTCAGTGGGTAGAGCGTGGGCCTGCGGACTGAGGGTCCCAGGTTTGATTCCGGCCAAGGGCACATGCTGGATTGCGGGCTCCATCCCCAGTAGGGGGCGTGCAGGAGGCAGCCGATCAATGATTCTCTTATCATGTTTCTCTCTCTCTGTTTCCCTCTCTTCCTCTCTGAAATCAATAAAGATATATTAAAAAAAACAAACAAACACCAAACCGCTCCCTAGGAAGAAGAAACCCCTCGCCAACTAAGCTGGAGAAAAGACACACTGGGGTGCGGGGTGAGGGAGATACATGTCACCCGGTGGTGGGGCGGTGGTGGGGCATAGGTCGGAGTCCCTTCATCACCTCAGTGGCTAGCAGTTACTGGGGGCGGGGAAAGAGTGAGGAACCCCTTTGTAAGTCACAGGGATGTGAGACATGACTGAAACAACACGTTCTCCCTCCATTTGGAAGTTTGGGGCTCGGCATCTTAACCTTCACCCTTCATTCACGTTCCCGTCTTTCCTCAAAATCCCGAGGAGAGCCCAGGAAAAGGGGGCCAGAGGGGACCAGGGAGAGGGCTGCAGAAGCAGAGCCCGCTGCCGGGGGCGAGGCCTTTGGTTCCTCAAGCTCACGGGGACCAGTGTCTCCCGGAGCACACGCCGGCCAACGAACGGGAGTGGAGGCGGAGGTGGGGAGCAAGCAGCTGCCGGCCGACTCCGGCCTCCCGGAGCGTCTGGGTGTGGGGACGGGGAGGTCTGAGACCCTCAGAGGCCGGGTCCGGCCCTCTGTGTGAGGGCAGGAGTGGGATGGGCTGACGGTGAGGCTCTGGGCGGAACACCTCTCCCTTCCTCCGCTCGGACTTGGTGGTTCTGCCCTTCTTCATTGGCGGGTCTGGAGCGAGCTTGCCGGAGGAGCGTGCCCGTCTCCCCTCCTGGGCCGCCCGGTCCACATGGACCCCATTCCGCCCTTCGCCCGGTTCCCTGATCGCACCCCGG
>NW_005369061.1:802725-822381 GCF_000412655.1 Myotis brandtii | reverse complement strand
TGGGATGGCGCCTCCTCCGCCTTCGCCCCAGCTGCTCCTCCTGGCAGCCCTGGCGGGGCTCCTGCGTCCCATGGAGGTAAGGCGACCCGCCCCTGAGAAGGCTCAGAGCTCTTCGCCGAAAGTTCGCCCTGGAAGGAGGAGCGCGCGGAGAGAGGACTAGGAGTCCTCCCCTGGCGGCAGGGCCTGGGTTGGGAGAGGGCAGGGCCCCCGCTGAGGCCAGCGCCCCAGCTCTTCTGCGCCTTGGACCCACAGGTGATGGCTGAGCCGGCCGAGGAGGCGGGAGCCCGTTGTCCGGGGGGCCTGTGGCCTCTGCCCCAACAGGTAGGAGCCTGGAGGGCGACGTGAGGGCGGGTGTGAAGGGGTAGCCCAGTCCCGCTCTGGCCCCTCTGCACCTCCAGTCACCCTCGGAAGGACCTCTGCCGGTTCCTCCATCCCTCAGTCGCCAATGTCTTCATCCCAACCTGGAGGCTTGGGGCTTACTGTCCCCTCCCCACGCCCACACAGGGCCTCCCAGCTGCTCTAAGCGCTCTTCTTTCCCCACATGTAGGTGTCACCGAGAGTGACTTACACCCGGAGGAGCCCACGGCAGGTGAGCACTATCAGGAGCCATCCAGGTGTCTGCACTTGCAGGCGTTCTCTGCCTTTTCTGCTCATCATCTCCATTTGTTACCACTTCCCTCAGGAAGAGGCAATGTGCTTAGTCCGGACGATGAGCCCCAGGCCTGTCTGCAAGGAATGCTGTTGAGTGGCTGGCTGTGTGGGCAGGATGATAGGAGGAAAAACAACAGCTCGTGCTCCAGATGTGCTGTGTGACTGTGGGAAGTCTCCTGGCTTCTCTGGGCCCCGGTTTTCTCCAAGAGAGGATATCAGTAACGCCCCTGCCCACGAGGAGCAAATGAACTGTGTGTGGCAGCACTTTGCAAAGTACGAAGCTGTATTGTGTCAGGAGCGTGCCTCCGATTACCAGGCTCCAAACCGTGGGTTCGCCTTGCATGGCTGCCTCTGTTTTTGCCAGAGGCCAGATAGCTTCCATATCCCTTTGGTTTTCCTTTTGAAAAATCTCACTTTTTTTTTTTTTTATCCTTGTGATAGTTCCAGGCCAAGAGACCTCATTCCACCTACCTGATTCCTTTCCTCAAACATCCCTTTCATGAGATCATTTTGCTGTTCAGAAGCCTTTGATGGCTCCTTATTTCCCACCTTATCATGACCGCACTCCCTTGCCCGGCTTTTCAGGCCCGACCTAGTTAATTAAGCCTTGTCTGACCTCTCCTAATCTGTGGCTCACCTACCACACATGTGAGTGCCAAGCTCATTCCCATGGCTCTACCTTTGCTCCAGTGCCGTGGTTGGCAAACCGCGGCTCGCAAGCCACATGCGGCTCTTTGGCCCCTTCAGTGTGGCTCTTCCACAAAATACCACGTGCGGATGTGCACGTACAGTGCATTCTCCTCCACTCCCTGTCCTGTCCTGACCTGAGGCTGACGCAGGGAGCTTCCTGGCCACCCACCATCCGTACACATCTGTCTTCAAAGCCCAGTGCGGGAGTCCGCTCTCCCATGAGACCGTGCCGATCACATCAGCCCTTGTCCATCACCTTCTCTAAATTTGCATAATGCTTATAACTTAAATCTTATCACTTAGCAACTAGCCAGTTTGAGTTTTATTAGTTTGCTCTTTCATTTGCATTAGTTCTGTTTCCCCGAGTTTCCTTTACATTCCCTGCAAGTGGAGTCCGGGAGTTCTCTTTTGGCATCTCCTACAGCACCTGGCACAGTGCTGAGCATCAGGTCAGCTCAATCAAAGAATATTAATTGATCAAGTGTTTCCATCCTGGGATTGTGCACCTGCTGCCCGTGTGCCCTGTACTTGGATGCCTTTGGGAGACTATGTAGATAGGATCAATGAAAAGAAGACTTGGTCTCCATAGAGGGGATGCTTACAGTCTAGACTGGGGACCTGTAGGACCGTCATTGCAGGTGCAGAGAAGTAAAGCTAAAGAGTGTGGTCAGAGTCTGGGATACCCAGGCACGCTGTCATGGAGGCTGTGAGCTTTGAGGGGTGGCACTTGATGGAGGAGGGGTGAAAGGAATGCTCAGAGGCACGAGGGAGTGCATGCCACTACCCAGGGTCCTTTTTCCTTTCCTGAACCCTCCTGGTGGAAGGGCCATGTTGCCATCCTGGGAGTCTCTTTAACCTGGCGCCAGATGGGAGAACGTGGGGCTCTCACAGAAGGCCCGGGCCTGGCTATCTCTGTGCCTTTCCTCCAGGCAGAGGATGTCAGCTTCCTCTACCATCCCTGTGCCCACCCCTGGCTGAAGCTCCAGCTGGTCCTCCTGGCCCACGTCCATGTGGCCCAGCCCTCCCTGGCCCCTGACTCCAGCCTCACTCAAGACCGGGTAAGTGGTTGGTGAAAGTCAATTGTCTGACACTGGCAGCGGCTGCAGCCCCGTGTGCAGGAAAAGGGACATTGGGGGCTTCCTCTTGTTCTCTCCCCACCTTCATGTTAGCTCTTCCAACAATTGCCTTCTTTCATAGCCCCTGGTGTTGGAAGCGTGGGGGGTGGTGCTGGAGATGGCATGGGTGGAGCCAGCCTGGGCTGCCCACTTGCTGAAGCGAAGGCGGTGGAAGAGGCAGAGGAAGAAGGCACAGTTCCTCTCTGACAGCCTTTCTGGGCCCTCTCCCTGGGCACGAACGCCGGACAGAGGGAGGCTGTGCCGGAGAGGGTGTGTGCAGGTGAGGAGTGGGGCCCAGCGTGGTTGGTGGTGTGGTCATGGGGTTACCTGGGGAGAGAGAGGATGAGTGCTGTCTCTTCTCCCCTAGGCCCCAGCTTTGGCCTTTACTCTGCGGAGCTGGCGGCCCCCAGGCCCAGAGGTGGTGTCTAGAGGGCCCAGGCAGCACTCCCCTGGTGGTGCCAAGAGGCGTGGGCTGCGGGCTGCCCTTGGTCTCCAGCCTACTTCCTCAGCCCCGAGGTTCCCCTCTGCTTCCCCATGGAGCGTGGAGACCAGGAAGCCCAAGCTAGGAACCCCAGGTGAAGGGGGTAATGCTCCATTTGTGCCCACTGCCCCCCTGCTACCTGGGGGGCCTCGAGGCAGTGCCAGCTCCAGGATAGAGGCCCAGGTGCCCAAAGGGCAAGGCAGCCCAGGTGGCTGTGCCTGTCCAAGCCAGGCTTCCTCAGCCGCTCGGGCAGCAGCACCTCCGCGGGCAGCCCGGGGCCCCACCCCACGCACGGAGGAAGCTGCCTGGGCTGCCATGGCCCTGACCTTTCTGTTGGTGCTGCTCACCCTGGCCACACTCTGCACTCGGCTGCACCGAAACTTCCGACGCGGGGAGAGCATCTACTGGGGGCCCGTGGCGGACAGCCAGGACACTGTGGCCGGTGAGACCTTCCCTTCCTCACCCATCCCTAGCCCCGCCCGGCCCCATGGCTTCCCTGCCCCTGACTTCCCTGCCCCTGACTGCTTCCCACCCGCCCACAGCTGTGCTGAAGAGGCGGCTGCTGATGAACCCGCGTCGGGTCAAGCGCTCACGCCGGAGACCCCTCCTCCCACCCACGCAGGACAGCGGCCCAGATGGGGACAGCTCCGACTGACCTGCCCCGGCCCTGCCACTGTGGCAGGTTTTGCCCCTCCCACCCCGGGGAGGCCGCGACCTCTGCCACGTGGACCACGCGCAGGGCCGCCCTCTGGTGGCCGGATGGAGCATTTGCAGAAGGGTTAGTTCTTAATGTGGTGTGTGTGGGGAAGGGTGGCCCAAGGAAGAAAAAGGAGCGGTTGTAGCCTCCTTTGCCAAAACTCTCTGTATTTTTAACTAAATTATTTTAGTAGAATCTTGCATTGAGTTTGTACATCTGCCATAGAGACATACTCACTCCCACCCGTGACACGGTCCTAGGCCATTTAGGTTGTGTGAGGTGGGGATTTTATAAAATTGGGCGCTGCCAACGGGGCCTTAGAGGCAGGGTTTGAGGAGGGAACCCCTCCCACCGCTGTGAGCGGGATGGTGGTGGTACTTACTGCACCTTACTTCCCAGCTCCCTCAGTGAGGCGGCGCTGTGTGCATTTTCTTCACACCTGACACCTTTCTCCCTTTCATGTTTGCCACCTCCCCAGCCCCTCCCCTCAAGTCTCAGCATCAGAAACAGCACATGATCACTTATTTATTTTTGATACAAATGTACATGATACACATCTTGACAGTCAGCCCACCCACCACCATACAGGTAGAGCCCGGCCCTGGGGCAGAGGCAGGACGGGAGAGGAGCTGGTGGGCGCGGCCATCTGCCTCTCCAGCCTCCCAGGCCGCAGCCCAGGTCCCCAGACACAGAGATGGCAGGCACAGGTGCTAGCCTCTCAGAGGTTATAGGGAGGGGCCTCTTGGCTGAGTCGGGGACCCTGGGGAGCCAGCCCCAGGCTCAGGCGCTCAGTTCTCTGCCCCAGCCAGCACACTCCCCCTCCACAGGGAAAGGGAGGGCAGATGGAGGGGAGTGGTTTTCATTTAAGTTTATAGAGAAAGGGGTACGAGTGGTGGGAGTGATGAGGGGAGGCAGTGGGCAGGACCCCAGTTGGTTACTCTGGCAGTCCCTGGCCCCAGGGTGGTGAGAGGGGCTGACCCCCCACACTGGTCCTGCAGCTCTGGTCCCCTCACCCTCACAAAACTCCACATGGACCAGGCCTCTGGAACGGCACTGCCGCCCCGTACACTCACACGCAGGGACACTTAGTTACCACGACGTTAAAATTAAGGGGTGGAAAGAGAAAAGAAGAAAAAGATTTCCAGTGTTTGCTGCTGGGGACCCCGGGACACAGGTGGGGCCGTTTGGCATTGAAGGAGAGCAGCATGGGGGCTGGTGGCTACAGGATGGGGACATCCACAGATTATGTACAAAGGAAGGGGTGCCCCCACTCAGCCCCCAACAGGGCTGAACTGGCTCATGGGGGTGGGATGCATGTGAGGGGAACCGCCCCACTTGGAGTGTCCCCACCAGACCCCCTGCGGAGGGTGCCCTGGAGGGCAAGGGGCTGGGAGTGATGCCTTACAGGCCCCTGCAGGCTAGAATGGGGGGGGACGCTATGTACAGGGGGAGGTGCGTGGAATGTGGGGGACAGGAGCTCCTGCCACCCCACCTCCCCATCCTTGGGGGCTGGAGGGGGCGGGCACCAGGGTGCCTGGCTGCCAGGGGAGAGTGGCAGCACTAAGGGCACTTGGTGCCAGCGGCTGCTGGGGTGGGGATTAGTGTCTGGAGTGGCCCATCTCCCATGGCCAGTGAGGTCCCAGGGTGTAGGTGAGGGTGTAGGGAGAGTGGTCACTGCTTCTTCTCTCGGGTGGTGATGGTGACCAGCTGCTTGGCAGCCTTGGCAATGTCATAGGCGCACTGGATCACCTGCTGAGTCAGCAGCTGGAAGTCCACAGGAGCGCCGGGCTCCGGAGGCACTGTCTTCCGGCACTCGCTCTGCAGCCGGTAGGCGCTGGCGTTGAGCAGCCGCAGGGAGCTGCGCACGGGCTCCAGGGCTGGTCTCTTTGGGAAGAGAGAGGCCATCTCAGCCTCAGGCTTTAAGCCGTGAGTACTGGTCAGGGCCCGGGGTGTCCACACCTGCCCCACCCCGAGGCCCTCCCAGTCCTGCTCCTCTCTGGCCCTGTACCTTTGGGAAGAGAGAGGCCATCTCCGTCACAGCCAAATGGATCTTCTCTGAACAGGGCACAAAGCTGTGGGGGAGGGCAGGCATTAGGGGCTCTCAGGGAAGGCTGCCAGGGACAGTGGAACACTGGCCCCTCTCTTGCCCTCAGCAACACCCACAGGCCATAGGAGCTGGAGCCCCACCCCATACCTGTCATGCTTGAATTCCTGGGCAGCCCGCAACAATTCCTGAATGTTCTTGGTGACCTGCTCTGTCTTCAGGATGACGTCCTCTGTGCTGGGAAGCCCGGGGTCCAGGTCTCCATCCAGGCTTTCCAGCTCTGGGTGGAAGTCCTCCTCCTTGCCCAGCTCTAGAAACCTCTTCCCTTCCAGTCTGGGGCGTGGGGACAGAAAGAGAGACGTTCTAGCCAGGAGGCCTCTTGCCTGTGCCCTCAGCCACTCCAGAACCCACCTGACCTCCCTCTGCCGGGCGCCTCACCCTAGCAGGGGGTCCCCACTTTGCGTGTTTTCATAGTCGCTGTCGGCACCGCTGCCGTGGCGGGAAAGTTTGCTCTGGAGGACGCAGGACAGGGCAGTAGGTGAGAGAAATTCACAGCCCACCCGCCACACATCCCATGCAGCCGTCCCTTAGGCACAGGGAGGAGACGTTACCGTGTGGCGGCTTCCTTCCTGGGAGCACGACAGCAGTGGGGAGGGGGGAGTGAAGGGCACAGCTGAGGCTGAAACCCCCTTCCGGATCTAAAACCCAGGACGGCTGGAGTCAGTCTCTCCTCCTCCCTGTGACCCACCTCCCAGCTTCCCCGCACGGAGGGTGGGGACCGTGTGTGTCTCGTCAGCCTGTGCCCAGCCTCCAGCACAAAGCCTGGCACCCACTGGGGCTCAGAACCTATCTGCAGACACGGACCCACTTGCCCCGGCCCTGCTTACCCGGTAAAGGCCGGCAGGGCCGTGCACTGAATAGATGGCGTCATCCTCCAGCTCCTGGGGGTTAGCACAGTAGGTGTCACGGAGGGCCCTGTGACGGATCAGCCCTGCGTCCCCACCACCTTGAGCCGGCAACTCACAGTGCTGTGGAAAGGCTGCAGCCGGGTGGCCAGCTCGTCCCCAGGGGGGCCCCCAAAGGGCTTCAGGGCCGAGCCTGGTTCATACATGGAGAAGGCCTGTCGGTCTCTGCGGTGGGCACTCCCACCAGGCCCCATGGATGAGTGTTCTGCCCGTTCGCTGGGGAGGGGGGGCGTGGGCACCGGCCCTGGCGGCTGCCGGATCTGCAAGTTCTCCGCCTGCAGCTTGTGGATCTGAGAGTGGAGGGGTGTCAGAAACTCCAGAGGGTCCCGGCAGCACCCCCACCTCCCCACTGGAAGCCCCCACGCCCTCACCTCCCTCTGCAGCCTCCGGAGCTCGTCACTCAAGCTACTGTTGACCTTCATGAGCTGCTGCACCTTGGCCTCGGAGGTAGCCAGGGCCTTCTTGAGCTCCAGGTACTCCTGCAGCGTCACGGCCCCGTCAGACAGGTCTGAGGAATCCATGCTCTGCGAGGTGGGACAGAAGCCGGTCAGCCGCCAGGGACGGGGACGGAGGGCTGCTCTCCAAGCTGTGACCAGCCCACTCGTCCCCGAGGCCCTGGGCGACAAGAGGATGGAGCTGGGCCTGATTCACGGCCCCGTCAGACAGGTCTGAGGAATCCATGCTCCGAGCACGGTTGTTCCGCGTGGCGCCGGCACTGCGCAGAGGCTCCTGGTCGGTGTCCTCGTCCGAGGCCACGCTGTCGTAGTCGTGCTGGTCGTCGAGGTCACTCTGGCTCCGCACAGACAGCTCGAGGTTGTCTGAGGGCACAGGCCTGTCACTCAGGGCTCAGCCACACCACCCGTCTATCATGCAACCCCCGAAGGGAGCCATGAAAGAGAATATCCTGGAGCCGTGCCCGTCCCCCACAGCTCCACCCTCGCCCTCCCCACCTGTGGGGCTGCTCAGGCTCTTGCCCTGCTGTCTCCGCTTGGCCTCGCTGAGAATGTCGATGATCAAGGTGGCAAACTCTCGGGCATTAAAGCGGGCCAACTTCTGACGCCCCTGGTTCCGTGTGGCTGAGTATTCAGGGTTAACAGGCAGGAAGGGCACAGCGCTGCGCTCTGTCACCAGGGTGCTGTGGTTCTGGGTAGCCAGCCATACAGCGTCATTTTCTCTGCGATCCACCTCATCATACATGTCCATGGCAAGTTCCTCAAAAAGCCGGTTGCTGAGCCTGTGGGGCTGCTCAGGCTCTTGCCCTGCTGTCTCCGCTTGGCCTCGCTGAGAATGTCGATGATCAAGGTGGCAAACTCTCGGGCATTAAAGCGGGCCAACTTCTGACGCCCCTGGTTCCGTGTGGCTGAGTATTCAGGGTTAACAGGCAGGAAGGGCACAGCGCTGCGCTCTGTCACCAGGGTGCTGTGGTTCTGGGTAGCCAGCCATACAGCGTCATTTTCTCTGCGATCCACCTCATCATACATGTCCATGGCAAGTTCCTCAAAAAGCCGGTTGCTGAGCGCCTGCAGCTTCTTCTTGGCAGCTTTGGCCAACTCAGACAGGTCCAGGCTATCGGCCATCTGTGGAATGATATAATGTCCATTCTTGTGATTCTCGGGCATTAAAGCGGGCCAACTTCTGACGCCCCTGTGAGGCAGAGAGAGCCGGGCTGGCATGACGGGGCTGCTGCTACCTGCCATTAGCTACCCGCTTTAGCCACAGCTAAAACATCCCAGCCGGCTCCTTGTCCAGGGCAGGGGGTGAGGGATGGCACAGGTTCAGGGTGCCTAGGGGAGCTCGCAGGAAGAGGCTGCAACCCACCCCCGAAGCTGCTCACCAAGTGCTCAAAAGAACAGCTTCTTCCCCACGCCCAGTCGCAGTGCCAGCCGGGCCAAGGGAGGCCTTGGGCAGGGGTGGAGAAGAGCAGGCCCGGGCCCAGACAATAGCTGGTGAGGAAGGCAGGGCCCACAGAGCTGGCGACCCCTGGAAGGCCCCCCACCAAGTCTCCTTACCTGGTTCCGTGTGGCTGAGTATTCAGGGTTAACAGGCAGGAAGGGCACAGCGCTGCGCTCTGTCACCAGGGTGCTGTGGTTCTGGGTAGCCAGCCATACTGTGGGGGAGGAGCAGGGAGCAGATTGTCCAGGGTGGCCAGGCCCATGGGTTGGGGTGGGGGAGAGGCTGAGCACAGCTTTCCTAGCTCCTCCCCAGGCCCACAGAGCTTGGTGACCAAAACAGGGGTGGTCTTCAGACAGGCGCTGGGCAAGGCCAGCTGGAGACTGACACAGAACAAGACTACTCCCTCTCACCAGGCCCAGCCGAGTTTGGGCTGGAATCTGGCTGTGGCCAGGAAGGAGTGATGGGGGGGAGGGAGGGGAGCGGGGTGCAGGGGGCGGAGCAGGACTGGGGCGAGAGCCAAAGTGGGAGGCAGCTAGAGCAGGGATGAGCCCCAGTGGGGGGTTGGGGGGTAGGAGGAGCAGGCTGGCTGCCTCCAGCTCAGCACACTCTGCCCAGCTGGGGAAGCTGCCCAGGCGGGCTCACAGCTGGCAGAGGCTTACACAGGCCTGCCGAGCAGACCAACCCAGGCACCCCTTCTTAGTTTCGACCAAAGTACTCGAGAGCCACACCAGGTCCTATCCTTCCCTAGTGGGTAGTTACTCTGTCCCAGCTCACCAGCGTCATTTTCTCTGCGATCCACCTCATCATACACGTCCATGGCAAGTTCCTCAAAAAGCCGGTTGCTGAGCTGGAGGCACAGAGGGGGTCAAGGCTTTGTCAGATCCACTGGCCCCGGTGCCGACAGGGCCAGCTCGCCAGGTATCATAAGGTGTGGGAAACCACTTGTGTCCCTTATGCCACCCAGCCCCAGTCTCAGAACTGGAAACTCTGTCTGCCAAGCTCCAAGATGGGAGAGGGCAAAAGGGAGGCCAGACTACACCAGCTAATGCCACTGTAGGTCAGAAGTGGAGCTAGGGCCCTGGGATCCTTTGAAAGGCAGAGCCAGGGTCAAAGACAAGAGGTGGAGAAGTAGAAAAGAGGAGACTGGGGAGGCTGGAGTGAGAGCAGGTCAAAGACTTGGAAAAGGACACCAGGTCAGAGGAAGGGGGAGCGATCAGAGGGGCGGGTGGGGGGTTGTTAGGAATGGGGCAGACTCACCGCCTGCAGCTTCTTCTTGGCAGCTTTGGCCAACTCAGACAGGTCCAGGCTGTGGACAAGGGGACGCCGAGAACGGGGAAGAAGGGAGAGACCAGACATGAGATGTGGCCAGACCCTTGCCAATGACCCCCCTAAACATGCAGAGATCCCAGGGAGACAAGACCCCAGATGCCACACAACAAGAGCCACCCCGCCCCGCCCAACCTCCAGAGCCTGCTCCCGCGGCAGACACCAGATACCTCTGAGACATGCACTTTTGCCGAGATCTAAGTCCAGAGGAAGGCAGCAGAGGGAGGAACAGGACAGAGGCAGCAATTACCCAGCAGAAGGGCAGCACACGCCTTCCCACGTCAAGCTCAGACTCATCTCTGTGCACACGCCAGACTCAGAATGTACAAAATGACCTCATTCCACCCCCCCCCCCCCCCCCCCCCCCCCCCCGCCGGGGCCGCCCCCCCCTCGGCTCGCTCCTACTCTCAGTGACCCACTCACCCAGCACCATCCGCTCCTGGGAGCCACCTGAAACCTTCCTCAGCCGCAAGCCTTTGCCCGACTTTTCCCAGGTTCTGCCATCATTTCCTCCTGCCTGGGCTTTTGCTATCATTTATTAATCCATCTTCCCCCTCCCAGTCTTGCCCTTACAAAACTCTTTTCTACCTAGCACTCAGGGTGATCTTTTTGACGCACCTGGCGGCACTATTCCTGGCCATATAAACATCTCAGCAATAACAGGTATAGATGGCATACTTCAACAAAAAGCTCATTTAAAAAATATGCTAAATGCTTTGCATGCATTATCTTATTTAATCTTCTCAACAGCCCACAAAGACAGGTACAGTGGCCCTCATTTCCAGATAAGATAACGAAGGCTCTGAGAGGTTAAGCAGCCTGCTTGGAGTCACACAGCCAGGGAAGCAGCAGAGCTGGCTCCACACACCCCCATGCTGGAACCTCTCTGCTCTCGGGAGGGTCACAGCTTTTCTCAGGACTCACAGGACTGGCCACTCCGTCTCTATTCCAGTCTTGCTCCTGGGATTCCCGGCCTCTCACATATGCTGTAGTCTCACCATCTGCTTGCAGTTCCTGGCATAGCATTCCTAACGTCTATGCCTCTGTCTCTCTTGCTGTACATCCCACACTGAACTACAACTGTCTGACTAGGCTGCCTCCCTTTCTCTACTGTGAGCTCCTTAAAGGCAGGGATGATGTCTGAGCCACCTCTGTGTCTCAGTGCCAAGAACAGCAGCTGGCACTGCGAAGGTGCTCCGTTAACATTTCATTGAGTTTGTGCCCATATGTGTTTACAACACCCCCCTGCCACGCAGGCACACACACCAGGCAGAATCAGACCAAAGAAGTAGGGGGAGTCTCGGGATTTCAGAACAGAGGAGTCTGCGTTCAAGAATCCAAGGTGCCAGATCTGACAATCCCCATCTGCCCACACCGCCCTTTGCTCTCCAGATCCAAGCCAGCAGGCACAGCTGGGCATAAAGACGGCCATCGGAGGCAGCCACCAGGTGGCGCCAGCATCCATCTTGTAAGCTGGGTAAGGAGTGGAGGTGGTACCTCCCAGCCTGGGCACCTGGGGCCTCTCAGATCAGAGGCAGAAACACCTGGATTGTGCCACGCCCCGCCCTCCAGCCCCTGCCAATTTATGAACACACCACACGGGGCTGGCCAGTTACTCAGATCCCTGGAGCCCACCACCTTTTCACTGAAGAGCAGAGGTTTATCTAAGATTTCAGTGGGGCCAGTGTCACTGGGAATAGAACCCGGTGACCCACTGCTCTTGGGGGTGCTCCTTGTACTCAAGCACTCAGTTTTTGACAGAAGGGGGCTCAGGTTATGCTGGCTGTGTGCTAAGTTGACACTTATCTGCCCTGGGGCCCAGAATGAGGGAGTAAGGACTAGACGATGAAATGTTTGTGCTTTCAGCCCCTAGAGGAGTTCGGTGGGGAATGTGGAGGGGTCCCAGGCCCCTAAAGCCTGGGGCGCTGGAGGGGTGGGGGCTCTGGGGGTCAGACACCAACATGGCCTCTAACAGCCTCTGGGACAGGAAACCAGGTGGGCACTCACCTATCGGCCATCTGTGGGATGATATAATGCCCATTCTTGTGATCTGAACAAAAATAAAAATGCAGTCACTGATGCTGAGTGGCCTTAGCAGCTGGAAGCCCACCTCACTGCCATGAGCAGGGACAGGCACCCAGAAGTGTCAGGGGAAAGCCAGAAGGGCAGGCCACCGCCAGCAGCCTGGGAGCTGGCTAGAAGTTATGCCCACCCCCACTCCCTACCCCAGTGTGCTGAAGCCCAGAGCCTGCAGCAATTTCACAGGAGCCAGTTGCTTAGCAACACTGTTCCCCAGCCGGCTTTGTCACCATGGCACCTGCTGCTGAGGTGTGTCTGGGTCCCACCTGCCTGGCCCAGCCAGGCCTGCCCCGCTCTGCTCACCAGGCTTTCGTCCACAGAGATAGAAGGCCAACCGGTCAGTGAGCTCATACTGGCACTCGACTAGCCTTTCTGCCAGCTCATGGTGCCCCGCCTGCCTGGCATAGTCAATGGGTGTTGCTAGCCTTTCTGCCAGCTCATGGTGCCCCGCCTGCCTGTGGGGAGGGGGCATGGCTCAGCCTGCAGCAGCAGCCCTCTCCCCCCACCCCCCAAGCCCCACCCTTCAGCCAACCCTCACCTGGCATAGTCAATGGGTGTTCGGCCATTAACGTCAGGAGAGCCAGGATCAGCCCCATACACTACAAGAAGCTCGGCCTGCAGCGTCTGCCCGGCCTTGGCAGCCACGTGCAGAGGCGTGGTGCCCTTCTCTGGGTGGAAGAAGTTGGCCTGGGCACCCAGGGACAGCAGGCGTAGACATGTCTCCAAGTTGCCTGTCCGCACGCTTGAATGCAGTTGCTGCAAGGAGTGGAAGCGTTCAACAAACGTGTGAGCCCCTCCTCCACGCAGCACCTGGTATTGGAAGCACCTGGGACTCCCACAGCTCCAAGGGCCCAGCTGAAGTTCGGGTGTCTGGGAGGACAGAGGGCTTCCCACTAGGAGTTAACACCAATTAATAGTAGCTGTTGTCAGTCACTATCTACCACAGTGGTTCTCAACCTTGGCTGCACATTAGAATCACCTGGGAATCTTTTTAAAATCCTGATTTCTGGGCCTCATCCTCCGGAAATTCTGTTTCTTGGTTATGGGGTGGGGCCACAACATTAGTAACAAAGAAACAGAATATCCGGAGGATGAGGCTCAGAAATCAGGATTTTAAAAAGATTCCCAGGTGATTCTAATGTGCAGCCAAGGTTGAGAACCACTGCTCTACCACATGCTGTGTGCTCTGCTTGGAACAGACATTATATATGAGATGATGCTGTTCTTTTCCATTTTATAGATGAGAAAACTGAGGCTCTGAGGCTAAGGAACTACCCCAAGTTTTCCTGGCTTTTGGGGGCAGTTGGGGAATTTTAGCCTGTGTGTCCACCTGGGAGTTGAGGGCTTTGACCACATGCAGCCTGACCTCGCTGCCATTGGGGCCCAGGGCTGAGAGGTGACCAAGGAGAAGCCTTCAGGGCGTTATGGGTGAGGAGAGGCCCGCCCGCCCATCCATCGTGGGCCCCTCAAACCTTGCTGAGGTCTTTGGCGGTGACCCCGTCGTCATCCCGGCAGGGAAGCTTGTGCACAAATGCCAGCATCTGGTACTTGGCCCTGATGAACTCTGACTTGATGGGGCTGCACGGGGCACACAGGAGGAAATGGGGAGCAGAGCGAGAGGCTAGTTACCAGGCCACCTCCCAGGCCCATGTCCCAGACCACACAGCCCCTGCCACCACCCCTCCCACCCGACTCACTGGACTTTGTCTTGGGGGTTGGCTTTGCGCCGGCCGCTCTGCACTTGTGCGGGGTCCAGCAGGGAATGCTCCCAGATGGAGTTGGCCCCGTTGCTGGCGAGCGTGTGCACCATCTGCGGGGAGGAGATGCCAAGTGAGAGCCCACTGAGTGCTGGGCACCAGGCACCGGCCACAGCCAGTGTGGCTGCAGAAGTACCAAAGGGCCTACTGGGTGCCTGTTCACTGCTGCACCTCCATCCCGTCAGGCCACCCAAGGTTGTGGGTCCTATTTAGAACTCCAGGTCACATGACCAGCATGCCAAGACTGAGAGAGGTTAAGCGACCTGCTCAGTGCTACATGGCCAAGCTAGTAAGTGGCAGAGCAGAGAGGAGAGCCCGTCTGTCTGACTCCAGTCCTGGATGCCCCTCTCTCAGATGAGTGGGTGGGTTTGGGGTGGGTTAGGGTCTTCCCCAGGCAGGTGTGTATGTTAGTCTGAGGGAAATGTGCTGCGATGAGCACACACTGTGGAGAGGGAGGAAGGGCGGGCCAGCACCCGTACCTGCAGCAGCGTGGGAGGCCAGGCGCTGTGGCGAAGGTGCTTGACAATGGAAATGTGGCGTCCCAGGCTCCGGTGCACACTGCAGCACTCGTCACACACCAGCACACCCCTGCTGATGGAGGCCCAGCCAGGGTCTGCCGGGTGGAAGCCGGGGTCAGCCATAGGCAGATGCAGGCAAGACCCCCTGAGCACTGCTCTGGGCCAGCACTATGCTTAGTATCCGCACACATTCACTCACTTGGTCCCTCAGAGGTCTAGGAAACTGGGACATCAGCAGGCACAGGCGACTGATGAGGAAGCTGAGCTAAGGTAGCGAGGGATTTCCACACAGGCTCGCAGCTGGCGACTGACACAGCCAAGCCCTTTCCTACACATAGTTGGCCTCTGGGAAGGTGTGGTCCCCAGGGCCTACTCAGCGGGCATGGTTTCCTGTCCTGCAGTCACCACTATCATTCCCACAGCCTTCCCCAGGGAACAAGACTGCTACCCGAGCCCTTCCCCAGGGAAGCAGGGATCCCCTAGGGGACGGGACCCCGATGTTTCCACACCACTCATCCCTACGCACTCCTCCTGTGTCTGGGTCAGTGCCACATCGCTCCTGCACCCAGACTTCTGTTGGAGCCAATGGCTCACCTGCCGGACCCATCGCAACCCCAGGGACACCTGACTGCCCTCATCCTGCCCAGGCAGAGCCTTTGCCTGCCTGAGCCTCCTGTCACCATCACTGATGGAATCCCTCTTAAGGGGGATGGGGAGAGCAGAGGAACTAACGCTGACTGAGCACCCACGATGTGCCACTGGGTGCTGTACGTATGATGCCTCTCAACTGTCAGGCCAGGTAGGAAAGGCTACCATTGAGGAAATAGTGCCTCAAGAGAGGTTAGCGCACTTGCACAAGGTCACGCAGCCAGTGAGTGGGAGTGCTGGGATACGGACCCAGGCACTTAGATGCCAGAGACCGTGCCATGTCCAGAACCGCTGCTGTCCCTGTGCCTCTGTCCTTCAGGGGACAGCCCCCAGGGGACAAGGGGGCTCTGGGAACCTCTCTCCACTCCTTGAGAAGTGAACTTTGGAAACAAGAAGGGGGCCAGGACAGGGTGGGAGCTCTCAAGGGCAGGGGCGATGCCACCCATCCCAGACCCCTTGGGAGAGGGGGAGGAGACAGCTGCATACAGCTCAGGCTGTGGAAAGGTCACGGGGGAGAAAGCAGCCATTGTGTGCCACTGGAGAGTGGGGGCAGGGAGCCTTCTCCCAGGACACTGTGCTCTGCCCAGACCCCACCCCTCCCCGTCTCAGGAAGCCCTGTCCTGGGAGGGGAGGCTGGCTCTCTGCCTCGCCCCATGGTGCTCAGGGGTAACGAGAGCCTCTGCAACCAGAAGCTGATTCTCAGACCTTTCCCCGAAAGGACTTCATCAGAGTCCCCGGGAGAATCGCGAGGAGACTGATCAGGGGGCAGGAGCCTTCTCCCAGGACACTGTGCTCTGCCCAGACCCCACCCCTCCCCGTCTCAGGAAGCCCTGTCCTGGGAGGGGAGGCTGGCTCTCTGCCTCGCCCCATGGTGCTCAGGGGTAACGAGAGCCTCTGCAACCAGAAGCTGATTCTCAGACCTTTCCCCGAAAAGGACTTCATCAGAGTCCCCGGGAGAATCGCGAGGAGACTGAGTCAGGGTGCAGCATGAGCTCTGCCCACTGCAAGTCGCCCCTCATAGCATGGGGACAGGAAGCGACAGAGGGCCTCAGCTCTTTGAGTCAGGGATCCCCCACCTCCCCAAAACAAGGCAACAGGAAAACACAAGACGCTCACTATACACCTTCTTGGGGAGCTCATTCCAGGGGCCCAAGAGTAGGGAGCCCGCCATCTGTGCCAAGATGGGCAGCCCTAAGGCACACTTGAGTGTTGGCTTCACCCAAGGAGTGAGACACTCCAGGCGTGAAAAGCTCCCTCCCCCACTCCCCAACACCACTGGGCCAGGGGTCTGCCCTCCAGCCATCACCGGCAGCCCAGGCAGGAAGCTGGAAATGACGCAGCCTAAATTCCTCTTGTTGAAATGGTGGGGTTTCCTGTAAGTGGGGAGCCGCCCAGGCCAGGATCACAAATGGACCGCCCTACCAGAGAAGCCCAGCCTAGGAGGACTGGCCAGAACAGCCACGGCAAGTCCCTGAATATGGCAGCGACCAACACACTAGGATCTGGGGAATGTGGCCCAAGACTCTGCCTGCCACTCTCCTAGGCTGGGAGGGGGTCCTCCCTCCTCACACGTCCACAGTGACCTGAAATAGGAAGGGCGGGCAGGGGACACGGTCCTGGTGTGGGGCACACTGGTGCCAGTTCAGTTCTGACTGACAGATGAGAAAGCCCACTCCCTGCTCCTTATGCCCAGGGGACACTGGACATACCCAAGCAAGAGCCCCCAAGCCTCACCTAGGCCAGTTGCTAAGCAGAAGGGCCAGGAAGGGTTCCTGAAAGTCAATGCCTATTGAAGTTTAAGGTTAAAGGGACTCTTGTCCCAAAGAGAATCTCTGGACCAAACTTGGGGCAGAAGAGAGACAGGGAATGTCAGGGCCAGGGGATGTGGTGACCAACCTGGTACCTGCCATCCTCCTCCTGGACTCCTGCCTCCCGTCAGGGCGGGGGTCCTGAGGGAATATTATCCAGTGCCAACCCCATGGAGGCTTCTCCCAAGATAAATTCAGGCCACCTCTTAAAGCCTAGTGGCCTCTGGGGCCGGTAGGTCTGCTCTAAGGCTAGCCTCTCCTGAGCTAGGGACCAGATCCTCACTGGGGAAGAGAGAGAAGCCCACCACACTGAAAGCAGGCAAGAGGAATCTACAGAAACGGAGGTCAGAACGGCAGTTACCTTTGGGGGACACTGACTGGGCGGAGGCACAAGAAAACCCCGCAGAGTGATGGAAATGCTCTACCTCTGGACTGGAGTGATGGCTACAGCTATACACACACGTACAAACTCATCATGCTAAACAGAAAGGTGTGGGCAGTTTGCCATTCATGTTATATCTCAATGAAAGAGGAAGAAAGCCCACCATTCACCCCATCCCACAATCTATATATATAAAAGTCTAAGCGACTGAACAACCGAATGATCGAATGACCAGTTGACCGGTCGCTATGACGCACACCAAACACCAGGGGGCAGACGCTCAACACAGGAGCTGCCCCCTGATGTTCAGTGTGCTCCCACAGCCAACCTCCAACAGCCCCTCCCTCTGGCTGGCCAACCTCCCGTGCCCCGATCGGCCCGATCGCCGGCCAGGCCGAGGGACCCCACCTGTGCACGAATTCGTGCACTGGGCCTCTAGTAATCTATACTATGAAGAGACACATGAGCCTGCAGGTTCCCAAATGTCCCCAGCTGGTGGCCGGCCTTGATCATCCAAGGTGCCTGTAGGTCTCCACTCCTGTGCCGGAGGCCGCAATGCAGGCCCTTAGGGTGAGGAACAAGCCCTTGAGAGCTGGGCCAGGACTGCGTGGCAGGGGGAGGATGGGGGAACACACGTTCTGCAGGTTCCCTGACCCCAGCCCCTCTCCTGGACTCCCAAGGCAGGCAGGGGCACAGATGGTGCCATGACCAACTGCCTCACAACACACTCACACTTATCCCCTGCGTGCCCAGGCCTGGGAGCAGAGGGAGGACAGGGGCCTTTGGGGTCAGGCTGCATCTCACCTTTGACCTCCATAACCACCCCCCAAATTAACCAACTACAAGAAGCCACGACCCCATTCCTAGGGCTGGGACTGCAGGGTTCGGGTCACAGCGAGGGAAGCCTATGACTCTGGGTAGGAGGCACACACCAGGGGTGGCTCTGGGTCTGAGCTCCAGACAGCTGCCTACTCTCAAGCCTTTTACTTGGGCTGAGAGTAGTTCCCACACGGAGAATGCCATTCCACGCATCATACAGCGGGGGCTGGAGCAGACCCAAGTAGCCAGCAGGGGTCCTGACCAGCATCCAAACACGCGGGGCGTGCCTGCTCTGTGCCAGACACCTTGCGAGGTGCTGGGTGGGGTGATAAGACTTTGTCATCACCCTCACCTTCTCACCATTTGCCTCTTCCTGCCCTAATCAAGGGAAAATGAGGTCCCCAGGGCACAAATGCCTCTGAGGATCACGGACCAGGGGTAAGAGTTGGGCAGTACAAACACATCGGAGACACACCATTCCTCCCCCGAGCCCAGTGGCCATCCAGAGACTGCAGCCAAACAGGCAAATGAAATGGAAAAAAGACAACTGCCTTGCTGATGCTGCTCTGTATCCCTCAAACCCAGAATCAGGACCACAGATTTGGAGACGGGACACTCAAAAATCATTTCTACTCCAACTTCTTTGCCTTACAGTTGAGGAAACTGGGGACAGAGCGAGGGAGGTCTTGCCATGGGGTCACGGAGTCAGCTGCAAACAAAGGTAACCCTAAAACCCAGGCTCCGCTGAAAGGGTGTCTGCTGTGCACGCTACTTCCACCCAGCAGAGCGGCACAACCGCCTGGGACAGACACACAGAAGAGAAGGCACGCTCTCCTCTTCGCCCTTCTATCCCTAGGGCTGGGGCACGGGGATCACCGTTTCCCGTATCCCCAGACAGCGTGTTCGGAGCCCGCTGGAGGGTGGCATGCCTCGAGAGGAGGCCTCAGGGCTATAACCAACCAGAGTGCCATGCCTCTGCCAGGCGCCCACAGTTCCCAAACACTCCAGGCTGGAGCCGTCGGAGCCACCAGAGCATCTGTGAGTCTCAACCTGTTGGGGTCCTGGGCTGTCCAAAGAACGTCTGGATGTCATGGGCCCACAAAACAGCACCCCACACTCTCACACCTAGTCTGTCCACAGTCCCCCTAGAGTCCACAGACCCCCTGAGGCTGCCCAGGGAGACCGTTCCTTTTCTAAAGAGAAGATGGACAAGGCCAGGGCTCCCCCCCGCCCCCCACCTGCCGAGCCCCATCACTGGCAGTGTCCTCCCACATCAGAAGGGAGCGGCCTGGTGGGTCACTGCGCCTCACTGCCTCAGCAGGTCGGGGGGTTCACATCAGCCTGGAGCTGACGGCTGGGAAGAAGGGAAACACCACGGTACACACAGCCAAGAGGCAAGCCAGGGAGCCAGCGGGCTCCTGGGGAACCTAGAACCCCGCAACGCGACTCCCTACCCACTTCTGGTCAGACGGGGCTAGGGGACCAGGCTAGGGGGGGAATCTGCCCAAACTGGGGCGACGCCAAGCTCCGTTTCCCGAGCAGGCCTGCCCGAGGCACAGGAAACGCCGAGTCCAGCTGGTCCCAGTCGCCAGGTGGCCCGGGGTCTGCCTCCGAGGAGGATGCTCGGGCTCACACGGGCCCTGCACGCCAGGCCCTGCAAGGCGCCCCAGCCTGGGGAGCCAGGGGCCGGGAGTCCTGGGAGCAGCCACCCCTCATCTGCTCCCGAGGAAACAGGATCCCAGCTCCCCCCTCCCCCCGGCCCATCTGCCCGGCTCTCTGCCCC
>NW_005369061.1:800968-801777 GCF_000412655.1 Myotis brandtii | reverse complement strand
CGGGCGTGTGCCTGGCCCCGAGGCGGTGTGAGTCAGCCCATCCCCGTCGCTGGCGAGATGGGGGTGGGCCCGCAGTTCGGGCCCCAGGACAGTGGCCCCTGGGAATCGGAGACAGGAGTCAGGAGCTGGAGGCCTAGGCTCGCCTTCCTGTCGCAGCGGTTCTCAACCTGTGGGTCGCGACCCCTTTGGCGGTCGAACGACCCTTTCACAGGGGTCGCCTAAGACCATCCTGCATATCAGATATTTACATTACGATTCATAACAGTAGCAACATTACAGTTATGAAGTAGCAACGAAAATAATTTTATGGTTGGGTCACAAGATGAGGAACTGTATTGAAAGGGCCAGAAGGTTGAGAACCACTGTGTTAGGGGCTGTGGCTTGGGGTACCCGCTTCTCTCTGGGTGGGGTGAGGTGTGCGTCCCGGCCTCCCATGTGTCCACGTCTGTGTGTCTAGGTGTGTGTGTGTGTGTGTGGTCACACTTGCTGACTATGCACACCGCCAACAACATGGACGCCCAGATGCCAAAGAGGTAGTCCAGCTGGGTACGCCCTAACCTCGCCGCGGAGACTGCATCTACCCTTCCTCAGGGCTTGCCTCTGAGAAGGAAAGAATCTGGGCGGTTTTTAAAGGCCCCTGATGGGTGACCACTGTGACGGTGAGCAGCAATATCCACTTGTCATCCGACGTGTATGCATCACAATGTTTCTGGGCCACCAGAGGTGTGTAGGTATGTCCAGGGCGTGTGCATATAACATACAGGGGCTTAGTTTTGTGGCAGCCTTTCTTCCTGGACTTCACACGGAGA
>NW_005369061.1:798223-800919 GCF_000412655.1 Myotis brandtii | reverse complement strand
GGGGGGGGGGCAGGGAGCAGAGGCGAGGCTGCACGTGTGTGAACCGGGGCAATTGAGCATGCTCCCCCAAACACGTGTGCCTCACGTGCACCCAGCCCCCATCCCCGCAGCAGCAAAAGGCCAGAACATTCTGCTTGTGGGGAGGGGTCTAGGGTGCCCGAGACCAGGCGTGGGGGTCAGGTCAGTAGTGACACGATTAAGGGAGAGTTCCCAAGCGGCAGGGAATCCTGCTCAGTAACCAGGGGTGAGGGGTGGGGGGAGTCCCTGGGCAGGGATACAGAGTCGGTCCATTTTATCCCGGCGGCGCCAGAGCAGCAGTGACTTGTGGGTGGACAGGCTGCTTCCCTGGGGGAGACAAAGTAAAGCTCATGAGTCACACCGCCCGAAATACACGCAGAGCTGCCTCCATCGCCTTTTGCTGCAGCGCAGATCGACAAGTTTGTTTGAAATAGCGATCCACGGGATATTTTTATAATCACACCTTTAAAAAAAAATCTTGCAGGCCTCCTTTTCCCCACAGTCAGCGGCTGGCTGGCTGGCTGGCGGGGGTTCTGTAAGCAAGGATACCTCGAGGGTTAGAGGTGGGGGATGGAACACCACCTGCCGTCCAGTGCTGCACCCTCGCCCAGAAGTCAGTCCGTGGGCTTGGTGGCCCCAGCCCAGGCAATGGAAGCAGCAGCCTAGCCGCCCAAACCGACACACAGCCCACCACCGACGGCCGCCCCTTCATTTTTTCCCCCCCCCGCTATGGAATTTCATTTATTAGAGGCCGAGGCGGCTGCTGGCAGCCCTGTCGGTTGGCTGTCTTTGTTTCTTTGCTATGTGGGCGCGTCTCGAGCACGTGGCAGCTGGAGCGCGCAGGCTGGAGGAGAAGCGACCTGGGCTCAGTCTGTGTAGATGGCCGCCTTAGCAAAAAGGGTGTCGGATGCCCGGGGGATAGCGCCCCCCACCTCCCCCCAATCCAGGCTGCGCTCCCTCTTCAAAGATTTCTCAGGGGAAAATTTATGATTCACCCGGTTCCCCGGCCCCATCTCCAGGTTGGCCCAGGACGACCTGGGAGTGGCCCAGGCGCCGATCCACTCTCCAAACTTTGTTGCGGAAGCCCCCAGCCCCGCCACAGCCTGGGCCTGGGGCTAGCGATAAAAGGGTTTCAGGATTTCCTTTTGGACATGTCGTCACCTCAGGAGGCAGAACAGTCAAAGAGAAATCACACACAAGGTTCTAAGAAGAATTTAATAAGGAAACGTACAGGCATTCTCCCGGCCACTCCTAGCGGTCCCTCCCCCTCTCCAGCCCCCTCCTCAACGCAGGCTGCAGCCACGACACTCTGCTGACCCCTCGTGGTGGAGGTGGGCAGTGGTCCCCGGCTGCCAGAGACACCAACTGGCTCCTCCCCGGCTGGGGAAAGGGGCGAGGCCGTCCACTCGTCCCTCATCCTTCCCCGCCCTGCCGGGCCTGGCACCGCAGGGTGTGGAGGAGGTAGGAGAGAAGACCACACAAAGTCACCTGAGAGAGGCGCGGAGAGTTTGCCAGCTTTCGCTAGCACCTCCCACACACGAACGCTTCTTGGATTGTTCTAAGTAGGGCCGGTGTGGAATTCCTTATTCCCGTCTGGCTGTAAGGTGGGCTCACCAAGGCATCACGCCTGGCCCCGGCCCCCTGTCTCAGTCCGCCTGCTTGCGGGAGGGGCGCGCCGTTTCCAGGGCAGATGGTCCCTTTAGCTCTCCCCAGGAGGCCGTTTCCAGTCTTATTTTAGAGGTATTTCAGCAGTTTGCTTAAGGTCAGGCAATTGGTAAGGAGGAATCCTAACGCAGGTCTCTAGCATCCCAGTCCCTCTGCCCTGCAGGGACTGGACCAAGACTCTAGTTCTTCCCGCCCTTGCGATAGGTGGCCATAGAGGCCAAATCCACTTTACAACAGCACCTGCAGGGCCCTTCTGGCAGGACCGCTCCGCCCTGGGGTTATTTAGGAAGGTGACCGCCTCTGGAATCAGTCACTCTCTCTCCTGAGGGGACCACGCAGGGGTGGAGGTGGGGAGCTGCCACCTGCTGCTCGCTCTGCCCAGCCCCACTCTGGTCCTCGCAGAGGACAGCGTATGGGGGCGGGGGGCTGTCCTCGCAGTCTGACTGGACGTTGTCTTTCCAATGTCCAGGGTGGAACATGGAGTTTAATTTTATAAACGGGCAGGGAACACTCCTATGGAATAACTCAGGCGCCAGACCCCTGGTTGCTCCAATGACTGCTGGTACCAAAGCCCCTTACCTTTTCGGGAGTCCCAACCAGTCACTGCAGGGAATCTGGATCCTTTCTCACCTTCTACTGGGATCCAAACTCAATCCTGAAGGACACACCTTCCCGCGCCCCCAAAGCTGAAGCGAGGCCTGTATCCCCTCCCCTCTCCATCAAAAGGCAAAATGCCAGTGGGTGGGGTTGCGTCCCAGCCCACCTGGCGTCAGGACGCTGCCTCCGCTCCGGCCAGGCCCGGCTCCTTCCCCACGGTTTCATGGGATGAGGGGGAGACCGTGCGGGACGCCCCCGGCCACTCGCCACCCCCAGTTCCACCAGCTGGACTACAAGCCCCATCATGCCCCGGGGCCGAGCTATAACCAGCCTTGCCTGGAGCACCCAGGTCCCCTCCCCTCTCCCCTGCATCCCCGCATCCCTCGCCAGCCGCTCCGGCAGAGGGCCGGGCTATG
>NW_005369061.1:796556-797473 GCF_000412655.1 Myotis brandtii | reverse complement strand
GACGGGCGCCCCACACGTGTCCCGGACCTGCTCAGACCGGGGTGGGGGACACTGCTCCTCCTTCGCCGAGGCAGGGGGGGCTTCGGGGAGGGGCTGCCGGCTCGGTCTGAGTGCCATGTGGTGGGAGAATCCGCCCCATTCAGACACCTCCGGGGTGCGGAGGTGGGCAAGGCCGGGGGTGGGGGTCATACATCCGGATCAGAGAACAGGCTGCTGACACTCCCGGCATCCCAGCCCCACCCAGTGCCCTCTGCCCTCACGGCGAAAGCTTATCTTTCCTCGGGCTGCGCAGAGCCCTGCATCCCGCAGACCCCAGAAGCGGCTTGGTAATGGGGGGTGGAGAAAGGGACCCTCCTGGGGAAGCCCCGAGGGCCTTGCCCGGCGCTGAAAGGCGCGCTCCTGCCCTGGTGCTGGGGCCTGGCTTCTAGGTTCTGAGGAAGCTGAGCCACCGGCCACAGGAATGATCGGAGGTTCTGCACACACAGCAGGCTCCCTGGTTCTTGCTAGTCGGTGAGAACAGATGGGTCAGCCAGCTTTTGCCGGACAGTGGCTTCCAAGAATCTGGGGTCTCCTGGTCATTCTTCAGGAGGGAGGCAGGCACAGGTCACACGTGGTCCCCAACTCCACCCTCGGCCCCCAGGCCACAGGTAGGCACTCTTGGCATGGCAGTCACCCTCCACAGTGGGGAAGCAGGAGCCAGAGCTGGGCCCCGCCTGCCCGGGGTTGCCTCCCGTTGAGGCCTGCGGACTTGGCTGCAGTCCTGGGGCCGTGGGCTGGGAGTGGTTTGCTCCGGAGTTGCCCCCTTGGAGGGTCCCTTCCTGAGTCGCAGGGAGTTCAGTCTGAACAGCTGTCTGCTTCCCAAGGGAAGAGGAGGGCATCACCAGACAGCGAAGCAGGGAGGGGTCAAAGTGTGTCTT
>NW_005369061.1:780540-796529 GCF_000412655.1 Myotis brandtii | reverse complement strand
CCATCTCTGCAGAGGAGTCCCAAGAAGGGTTGGGGTGACCCGAGCCTCCAAGTGTCTGGGCTGGTTGGGGTGTCCACTTCCATCCTCCCTCCGCTTACACAAGGATGCTCTAACTTGCTCCTCAGACCGTGCCTCTATTTGCCCATCATCACAGAAGTGGTTTTCAGCCAGAGGGGCCTGGAAAAGAAAGCCAGAGTGGTAGGTCCTGGGGAGCGAAGGTGAACAGCCCTGCCCTCAGGGCGCCTCCGTGCTGGTGGTGATGCGAGTGTGAACGGGGAAGTGCAGTGCGAGTGCAGGGCCCTGAGACACAGACTGTCCAGTCTCTGGCTCTCCTCTGCCTCTGTCCCCCCCGAGGACAAAAGAAGACAAGTCTCCGGCAGAGGTTACAGCTGGAGGGACTGAAGACTGAGTGGAGAGGAACTTCCTGGTGGGGTGGTTGAGGGATGGTGGGTTGAAGGGTTGTTAGACAGAGGCTGGTGGCTGAATCTCCAGAATCCCTCAGTCACATCCTTTGCTGGAGAGGTGGGCGGCCTTTTTCTTGCAGAGATTGGAGAGAGGCAAAGTGCCCCAGGGGAAAAGGCTCTCACCCCGGCCTCTCTGACAGATGGTGCCGGGGTGAGGCTGGGGTGGTGAGCTCTGGGACCTGCTGCAGGTAGGGGTGGTTTGGGGCTGCTGTGCCTGTTCCTCTTTCCCTCCTCTCAGGCTGCCACAGAAACCAGGCACCAGGTACACCCCACCCCCACTCTCCCACTGCCCCACCCCCACCTGCCCTGGTGAGTTAGTGTCTCCTGGAAATGGACACCACTTGATCTGATCCAGGCCAGGGGGAATATAGGGCACTGGTTGAGGTTAACCCTTGTTCAACCACAAGGGAATCAGGCCAGTCCTCTCCTTGGCTCTGCGCATGCCGAGAAGGGGGTGCCAGTCAGTCTGGGAGGGAGAGGCCCCTGGCTGTATCTTATCTTCAGGACTGACCCAGAATGACCCTTGCATCCACATGCGCCTGCTCAGTCCCCAGGGCCTCAGGCTCCCAGGGAGAGCTGAAGGTGCCCAACCTACCATTTCCTGCAGAGGGTGGGCCTGAGGGCAGCCACCCAGCATCATGAAACCACCACAGACTCCTGGTATTCCAGCTGGGAGTCCCTGGCCTCTGGTTCTCCTGGCACAAACTGTCACAGAAAACAGCCAGGCATTCCTCTAGCACAGCATCTGGGTTTCCCTGGTTGTCGCCTGGCATAGCTGCCTCTTCTTCACTCCAAGAAAGCCCCGCAGAGGCCCTCCCGTGGGCAGGCTTGGCAATGCCGTCTGCCCGAAGAGGGGGATGGGATGGCAGGCTCATGGGCTTTGCTCAGTGCCCACCCCCAACTCTTTTGGGGGCTGGAAGCAGAAAGTGGTAGAGAGATGGGAGGTGCTGAGAGGGTGTTTTTTGGTGAAGGGAAGGGTCCATGACCACCCGTAGCTGGCACCCAGCAGTACATGGCTGCTGGGTACCCTGTTTCCTGCTTTGCATATGTCCTGCCAGGTTGGGAGGGGGCTGGGGTGTGCCAGTTCCCTCTTGGCTGGCAAAGTCCTGCGGTTGGCACAGCCAGCTGGCCATGGCCCTGGTTCTGGAGTCACAAGTCTCTGGTGTTCCCTGGGGGTGGGAGGGGGAGGCTAGAGTGTGTAGCTCCCTGTGGGAGGGCCGAGGGGAGCAGGATTCCTCCCCTGGCAACAGGCACTCTGGAGAGGGCCAGACTGTGATTCTAGGGAAACATCTTTCTTCCTGGGGCTGCCCCCACCACGGTCTTCCTTCCTGCGTTCCCCCGCTCATCCTTCTGACCTGGAGGCGGGCGAGATGGGATTGTGGGGCCCCTGGATGCTCAGACAGAGGCTGCCCCACCCAAGGTGCCAATTGTGTTCACCAGCACCTATGACCCCTCCCCCCACCCCCCCAACGTGAGCAGTTCAGGTGTGGGCCGTCACCACAGCTGGTGAGTTGGGAAGCTCAGGGGAGAGAGCCACAAACCCCAGAAACCAAAAATCAATGTGTCTGGGTTGAGGGGAGGGGCTGCGTGGGGCAGGATGGAGGAGGCAGGGTGAAGGGAGAGTTCGCAGATGCCACCCCCACCTGCTCAACCCAGCTGGAGGCAGCATCCTGCCTCCCTCCCCCTTGAGTGACTCAGGCATAGCTGTCCCTACACCTCATGGTCCGGTGGGAGAACGGAGAAGCAGTGACCACACCGGACTCCAGCTGTCCCCCTGGGGCTGGAGGAGGGAGGGGGCCAGGGAAAAGAGACAAAGACTGCGCAGGCAAGGCCTCACCCACCGGGCCCGTCTCCCTTCTTCTCCAGCACCTGTGCGTAGTCTATGCATTTGGAGTGTCCTTGTAAGATTTCACCTAACAAAAGGATTCTGCTAAGCTAACCAAGTTTGAAAATACACCCTGCTGGTGCGTGTGGGTGTGAGGGGTGTGCGTGTGCTAAAAAGCTGGCAGCCCTCACGTGTGTTACACATGACTAGACACCTGTAGAGCCAGAGGGCAGCTGGCACGCATGTGCTTGCACACTTTGGGTGCGCACATACTGTGAGCGTGGAGGCAGGAGTATGAGAGTGCATCCTTGTGGTATGTGCACGTGTGTGTGTGTGCTTGAGGGGGGACCTCTCAGGAGTGGGGACCTCCCAGGGAGCCCTGGCTCTTAAGCTGGAGAGACCCCTGCGTTTGCCTCCAGCTGAGGCCTGCTGGGTTTCAGAGTTTCCATTCTCTTGGTGGGGAGCGCCGGGTGTTGGGTTTCATGGGAAACCTTTTCATTCCAGCAATTAAATAGCTTCAGGGCTTTGCCGAGGATATTAATGAATTCTCCCACCTGGGGCTGGGGCAAGGTGCCACTTGCACTGTAGGCTCTGCTTTGAGCAGGTGGGGGGAGCTGCTTTGGGGCTTGGTCGGTTGGGTATATGCAGGGCCCTTGGAAAACAGCTGTGCCCTGGGGACCTAAGGAGGGTGTGGGTAGGTCTCTTGAGGAGTGGGAGTGAGGAGGGGCACCCCTGCCCTGCAGGCAGTGCCAGCTGCTCTCTGGAGCCTGGAACTGAGGTACCTGAGGGGGCAGGTGGCAGGCAGCTTCTGGAGCCCTGGGGCCGGGCTGGGTGCCCTGCCAGCTCCCTGGGGCCTTGTTAGCAGCAGCATCTGGGGCAGGGCTGGTGAGACGGCTCAGCTGCAGCCCCACGGGAAGGCCTCCTCACTGCCCAGCCAGCTCAGGCTCTGTGGGTCCTCCCCTGTCCCACCCCAGGGCTCAGCATCCTATCCAGGGCGGGGCCCTGAGGGTCCCAGCCCAACCCATGCTGAGACGGCTCAGCTGCAGCCCCACGGGAAGGCCTCCTGACTGCCCAGCCAGCTCAGGCTCTGTGGGTCCTCCCCCGTCCCACCCCAGGGCTCAGCATCCTATCCAGGGTGGGGCCCTGAGGGTCCCAGCCCAACCCATGCTCACCTTCCCCTGTGGGGAGCTGGTGTGGAGGGGCAGCAGGAGGGCCACTCACATTTCTAAGTCACAGCTCAGAGGGCCACAGGGGCCAGGTACACTTTTTTGAGGCTCCTGGTATCCTTGAAAATGAAGAAATGCCAACACAAGGTTATAAAAATAATATACATAATTTAAAGTGCTTTCTTTTTGACAAAGGAGTTCATATCCATGTTTTAAAATATTTAACTGTCAATAGGCTTCTAATGAAAAGCTTCGGTCCTCACTCCGCCTCTATTTAAAGTGCTTTCTTTTTGACAAAGGAGTTCATATCTGTGTTTTAAAATATTTAACTGTCGATAGAAGGCTTCTAATGAAAAGCCGAGGTCCTCACTCCGCCTCGCCCCACCTCCCATCTCATTCCCCAGAGGCGACTACTTTGAACTCTAGAATTGTGTTTTTTAACCTCCATAGTTATCAACAGCGTACTTGTACAACGATTCCGTGGTTTATCAGTTTTACACTTATTGCCTTCCCCTCCCCGTCCCTCATATATAGTCATCTGTGTATTTGTTGTGCACCTATTTATTAAGCGCCAGTTATGTGCCAGGCGCTGCCTGGGAACTGGGCATCCAGCATTGAACAGAAGCGAGAGGGACACTCCCTTTGTGGGGCTCACAGCTTAGGTCAGGGAGACCATGAAAGAAACAAACAAGCGGTTTAATGTGGAAAGACAACTAACGCAAGATAAGGGTCAATCGCTAGACAAACAGCACCTGTCATTTAAGATGGGCTGTCGGCGCAGGCCTTTCTAAGGAGGTGACATTTGAGCAGCGACCGGAGAGAAGTGGCTCTCCTGGGCGTCAGGAGAAGATGGTTGCAGCGAAGGCCAGTGTGTGGGAGTGGAGTTCGGAGGAGAGGCGGGGAGCACATGAGTTCAAGTCCAGGGCTATTGGATGGGAAGCCACGGACAGGTTTTGAGCGAACGGACCTGGGAAACATTTCAAGGGATTGTGGTAGCTGCTCTCGATGGGCCCTGTGGGGACCGGACCTAAGGATGGAGTCGGGAGAGGATGAAGAGACCAGTGAGGAGGCATCTAGGCCACCAGGTGAGAGAGGGGACGTCCAAGGCAGGATGGCAGCCTGGGGGGATGACACTGAGAAGACCCTGGGCCTGTTTTGAAGGTGGAGCCTATATGGTCAGGTTTTGCCGATGGATTGGATATGAAAGGTGAGAGAAAAGGAAGAGATAAAGAGAGTTTGGGAGTTTTTTAACCTGGAAAGGGAGTGAATGAGGCACTGTTTCCTGTGATGGGAGAACTGGGGCAGGTGCAGCTGTCCAGGAATGGCTGACCTGAAGAAAGCCAGGGAGAGAAGAGAGGTCGTGGGAGGTCACGATGTCCCGTTCTGGTTTTTGAGTACAATGATCTTTTCCTATTTCTCTGAGGATGTAAATTGCTGTTTTCCTCCAAAAAAGTTTTCTTCCGTTTCCTGCATTGACAGTGTTTCCTCTGGGTTTTTAAAATCCATTTGCCGATTTTGGGTCTCTTTTATGTTGGCAGCTTTCCTCAAATGTCCAGTCATCCCTGGCTGTGGGGGCATATTTAAGAATAGGGCATCCTGGCCTGGTGGCGCAGTTGGTTAGAACGTCGTCCCAATACACCAAGGTTGTGGGTTCGATCCCCGGTCAGGGCACATACAAGAAACAACCAACGAATGCATAAATAAGTGGAACAACAAATCCATGTTTCTCTCTCTCTTAAATCAATTTAAAAAAAAAGAAGAACAGGGCTGTGGAGCTTACTGATGCATGGGTGCTACTGTCAGGGGATTGGGTGGCAAGCTGGCCTGCTTACTGTAGGATCCCCAAATGTCTGTACCCAGAGGTCTTTGGTGTTTCCAGCTTCTCTGTTCTCCTGCTAGGGGTGGGATGGGGCCATCTGGCTGCCAGTGGGTGGGGACCTGAGGCAGGGATGGGCCTGGGCTCTCACTGCTCACTCCATGACCTCATCCTCAGGCCAATGTTCCTGAGTCCAGCGCAGTTCAGGCTCAGTTTCTACAGAGAATAACCCCCTGGCGTCCTGTGGAGGGCAAAGGGGCATCTCCCCGCATTATAAGGTTGGAGAGGGGGCCAAGGGTTCTGAGTTTATTTTTTTTTTAATTTAAATATATTTTATTGATTTTTTACAGAGAGGAAGGGAGAGGGATAGAGAGTTAGAAACATCGATGACAGAGAAACATCGATCAGCTGCCTCCTGCACACTCCCCACTGAGGATGTGCCCGCAACCAAGGTACATGCCCTTGACCGGAATCGAACCTGGGACCCTTGAGTCTGCAGACTGACGCTCTATCCAGAGCCAAACCGGTCAGGGCGGATTCTGAGTTTTAATCAGCCCCGTGTTTCCCTCTGAGCCTCACTCCCACATCTGCCTGTTCTATACCTTTCAGGAGCGCTAGGGGGTGATCTGGCTTGCTACTTGCCGAGGCTCCCACATCAGTAATGCTCCAGCCACTTTCCATGTTCTAAAGATGTGTTAAAATCTCTCACCTGCTGACATCTCTTTATTCTTGTGGGTTTTAAATATTTTATTGACCTTCTTGTACTTAGTCACAAATTTACCATCTGGGGCAGCCTTCATTTCTTAGATGGAAGTTTCCATCTTGTATCATTTCCCTGCCACCTGGATAACTTTCTTTAACGTTGCTTGAACGTCTTCTGGTGACACATTCTCTTAACTTTTGTTTGTTTATGAAAAATCTTTATTTCCCCTTTATTTTTAAAGGATACTTTTTATAGGATATAGAATTCTAGTTTGACATTTCCCCCCTAGCACTTTGAAGAGTCCATGCTATTGTCTTCCAGCTTGCATGGTTTCTCATGAGAAATATGCAAGGTTTCCTATGTTTGTTCTCTCATACATAGTGTGTCTCATTTTTCAAAATGCTTTTAAGATTTCCCTTTAAGATTTTCCTAGTTTTCAACATTTGATTTTGATGGACTTTCGTGTAATTTTCTCTCTCTCCCCCTGCCCCCCTTTTTGGTGTATTTTTCTTGGGATTCATTGCATTTTTTGATTCTGTGGATTTATCATTGTATTAGTTTCCACAGAAAATTACCACAAAGTGGATGAGTTAAGACAAAAATTTATTCTCACCTTGGCTGGTGTGGCTCTGTTGGGCATGGTCCACGCACCGAAAGGTTGCTGGTTCAGTTCCTGGTCAGGCACATGCCCAGTGTGCGGGCTCCATCCCTGGTCGGGGGCGTGCTTTGTTCTCACATCGGTGTTTCCCTTCTTCTCGCTCTAAAAATCAATTTTAAAAGTCTTTAAAAAATTTATTTCCTCATAATTATGGAGGTTGCAAATTCAAACTGAAGGTGTCAGCAGCACCCCACTCCCGCCAAAGACTCTAGAAGAGAATTCTTCCTCTTCCAGCTTCTGGTAACTCTCAGCAGTATCCCTGGGCTGGCGGCTGCATAACTCCGGTCTCTGCCCCCGTCTTCACATGGAACGTCTCCTCTCTGTGTCGTTCCTCTGTGTGTCTTATAAAGACACATCACTGGATTTAGGGCCCACCTGGAGAAGCCAGGCTGACTTCGTCTTGAGATCCTTAACAAATACTATATCTGCAAAGACCCTTTTTCTGAAAAATGTCACATTCAAAGGTTATGGGGGATTAGGATGTAGACTTTTTTTTTGGGGGGGGGGCGCACCACCATTCAACCCACTGAGACTCACAATTAAGTTGGAGAGACAAGAAAATGGACAGTTACAGTGTGACAGGGACATGCCTTGGTGTGGGGAGCACAGGGCTGTGGGAACAAAACACAGAGACTCTGACCAGCCTACGGAACCCAGGAGGCTCCCAGGAGGAAAATACAAGCCCTGCGGCACCTGCCAGTCCCTCCACTCAGCGGAGGCACCATGTGGCCTGGTGGGTGCTGTGGGGTCCCAGAGTGATCGACACAGTCTTCTTAAGGGTAGAGGCCTGGCTTTGTAGGTGGCCAGGGTCTGAACCTCAGCTGACACTTACAGTTATGCGACCTTGTGCAGGTCATTTAACCACCCCAAGCCTCCTTTTCCTCCTCATAAAATGGGCTGATATCCTACTTCATAGAGTTGTTGTGAAGATTATTGAACCGTGGAAGGGGTTCAATAAACATCTGTAAAATGGGATTAATGGTAGTACTAACCTGAAAGGATTGTTATGAGGATTAAATGAGATGTGTGTGTATGTCTGTGTGATATGTACACCTGTGTCAATGAGCACACATGTGTGTATGTCTGTGTGATATGTACACCTGTATATGTGTGCAGTATAATTGTGCTATTCACAAAACAGTGATAGGATTTATAACATGATAATACAGCCCTAGCTGGTTTGGCTCAGTGGATAGAGCGTTGGCCTGTGGACTCAAGGGTCCTGGGTTCAATTCTGGTCAAGGGCACATGCCCTTCTGGGTTGCGGGCCCAATCCCCAGTAGGGGACATGGAGGAGGCAGCCAATCAATGATTCTCTCTCATCATTGATGTTTCTATCTCTCTCTCCCTCTCCCTTCCTCTCTGAACTCACTAAAAATATGTTTAAAACAATGATAATACATAGTGTCCCACAGGCACTGGACATGGGTTTGAAGTTGTACCATGAACGTATTCTTTCATTCCTATAATGCATTACTGCAACTGTTAGCCAAATCTCAGTGATAACGTCAGGGATCTAAATTGGTGGCCCTTCTTGGTCCTGGGCCCCTAGGATATGTCCTGTCTCAGCGGCCCTCCTTGGCCAGCAGCCTCTCTAGGCCACCTGTCAGCCCCAGGCTTACTCTCCGTAGGCAGCCCTCTGGCTGTGGAGGAGCAGACCTAGTTGGGACCTAGGTGGACGGGAAAGGAGGAAGCCCTCCCTCTCTGAGTTACTTCCTGTCCTGTCCCGCGAGCCCCTCTCCGCTCTCCTGGCCCCAGCTAACTGTGTCCGTCCCTCCCGTTGCCGCGTGAGATGCGCAGGCAGGCGGCAGGTGGCGGCTGCCTTCTTAGAGGCTCTGGTTCGGAGGGGCTGCTTCGGGAGTGACCAGGGCTTCGTCTTCACCTCTTCCTCCAGGTGGACATCGAGCAACTGGATCCCCGTGGGCGGACTCCCCTGCACCTGGCCACCACCCTGGGGCACCTCGAGTGTGCCCGTGTGCTCCTGGCACACGGTGCAGACGTGGGCAGGGAGAACCGCAGCGGCTGGACAGGTGGGCACCCCTGCCAACCCCAGCCCCCCAGCCAGGGTTTCCCCGGCATCCGATCCTCACCCGCCCGGTGATGCTGCCTCTGCCTCCCCCTCCCCCAGTGCTTCAGGAGGCGGTGAGTACCCGGGACCTGGAGCTGGTACAGCTGGTGCTGCGGTACCGGGACTACCAGCGGGTGGTGAAGCGGCTGGCGGGCATCCCCGTGCTCCTGGAGAAGCTACGCAAGGTGAGGGCCAGCCCCTCAGCCTTCCCCCTGCAGCCCTGGAGCCCTGTCTGTGGCACAGACTTCGCCACTCTCCTTTCATCCTCCAGGCCCAGGACTTCTACGTGGAGATGAAGTGGGAATTCACCAGCTGGGGTAAGAGGCGCTGATGCGGGTCTCTCGGGACCTCAGGGCTTTCGCACTTGCTGCTCCCCTGCCTCCCGCGCCCTTCCCACAGCTCTTACTGTAGCTCCTCATCTCTCGGCTCTCAGCTCAGCGCCACCAGCCAGGCCTTCACGCACTGCCTCAGACACTGTCTCAACCCCATTATTATTATTTCCTTCTCTTTGCAATGATTTGCTCATTTGTTTGTTACCTGTCACCCCTCGCTTGAAGGTAAGCTCCAGGAGGGCAGGGCTCCTGTCTTGTTCAGTGTTGTGTCCCCAGTGACTGGAATAGTGCCTGGCACCCAGTAGGTGTTTAATAAACATTTGTGGGAAGACTGGGTGAAAGATGGAGTGAATGAGTGGACAGATGGCGGGTATTAGGGACTGGGTGGTAGCTGTCACATGCCTGTCTCCGACCTCAGATTGCTCCTGTCTGAGTGGCTGTGGTTTATGTGGTGTGTGGGGGGTGGGGGGGGAGCAGTTTATCTCCTATCAGTTCCCTCATCCTTTCCTGGCCACACCTGACGCCCATGCCCTGAGGTGGCCCACGTTGGGAGGGTCTGGCAAATCAAAGCCACCTCTGACCTTCCCTTCCACCTAGTGCCCCTGGTGTCCAAGATCTGCCCCAGTGACACCTACAGAGTGTGGAAGAGCGGGCAGAACCTGCGGGTAGACACCACGCTCCTGGGCTTCGACCATATGACGTGGCAGCGAGGGAACCGCAGCTTCGTCTTCAGGGGCCAAGGTCAGGCAGCAGGAGGTGGGGCAGGGTGGGGAGGCCGGAGACGGCTCCATGCTGCCCCTTACCTCCGTGCTGTTCCCTGGCTGGCAGATACCAGTGCCGTGGTCATGGAGATCGACCATGACCGCCGGGTAGTGTACATGGAGACGCTGGCGCTGGCCGGGCAGGACCGAGAGCTGCTGCTGGCCGCTGCTCAGCCCACGGAGGAGCAGGTGCTGAGCCGGCTCACTGCGCCTGTTGTCACCACACAGCTTGACACCAGGAACATCTCCTTTGAGAGGTGAGTGGGCATGGCCTCGATGGCCGGGAGCCAGCCTGGTGGGCTGCCTGCTCACCTGGACCACTGTGATCCCTCAGGAACAAGACGGGCATCCTGGGCTGGCGCAGCGAGAAGACTGAAGTGGTGAATGGGTATGAAGCCAAGGTGAGGCCATAGCTCCCCAGTGCCAGACCCCGCCACACTCCTGCCTACAGGGAGCTGGGCCGGGGTTTCCTGAACACCTTCTCTCAGCCTTGGGGGTGCAGAAGCCATGCAGCACTGAGGGCAGGGCACTAGAGTAAGAGGCAACTGATGAGAATGGTCAGGGCTTATTGAGCACTTATTATATTCATGTTCAAGGCACCGTTCTGACACCATATATACACACACACGCACACACACACCCATACAGGCGTACATATCACACAGACATACACACATGTGTGCTCATTTAATCCTCATAACAATCCTTTCAGGTTAGTACTACCATTAATCCCATTTTACAGATGTTTATTGAACCCCTTCCACGGTTCAATAATCTTCACAACAACTCTATGAAGTAGGATATCAGCCCATTTTATGAGGAGGAAAAGGAGGCTTGGGGTGGTTGAATGACCTGCACAAGGTCGCATAACTGTAAGTGTCAGCTGAGGTTCAGACCCTGGCCACCTACAAATCCAGGCCTCTACCCTTAAGAAGACTGTGTCGGTCACTCTGGGACCCCACAGCACCCACCAGGCCACATGGTGCCTCCGCTGAGTGGAGGGACTGGCAGGTGCCGCAGGGCTTGTATTTTCCTCCTGGGAGCCTCCTGGGTTCCGTAGGCTGGTCAGAGTCTCTGCATTTTGTTCCCACAGCCCTGTGCTCCCCACACCAAGGCATGTCCCTGTCACACTGTAACTGTCCATTTTCTTGTCTCTCCAACTTAACTGTGGGCCTCAGGAGGGCAGGGGTGTCTGCCTGTGCTGTTCACCACTGTATCCCTGATGCCCCCTCAGTGCCCAGCACATAGAGACTCCTCACAAAATGTTTGCTGAATGAATAAGAGAATGAATTAATGATGTCATAGAGTTACTTGCTCAAGGGCCTGGAGATAGGAGCAAGCAGCTCCCCTGTCTCCTGCCCCAGACCCTTCCTTGCGGGAAGAGTTCAGGAAGCCCTTGGGAGCCAGGAGCAGGGAGACAGAGCTGTCTTTGAGCCCCTTCTTCATCTTTCCCCAGGTATATGGGGCATCCAATGTGGAACTCATCACCCGGACACGGACAGAGCATCTTTCAGAACAGCACAAGGGCAAGGTCAAAGGTAATGAGGCAGAGGCACCTGGGGGGCTGTGAGGAGCCAGCTTCCACGTGAACACCATCAGCATCCCTCTGACGTCCTTGCAAAAGCCAGGATAGTCTATTCAGGCAAATGGGTTTCAACTCAAGGGCCACGTCCTCATGGCCGGTGGTGGCTGCCTAGAGTGCTGCCAAGATGCTTCCAGGGCAACAGTTGGTTGGGCTCAGTGGGAAGGGGCCGATGACCACTGTCGGCGTTGGGTTTGGGCAGGGAGAGAAGGGTCATGTCTGCTCTTTGTTGGCCCTTCTGGCCTGGTGAGACATAGCCTAGGCAGAAAGTCAGGGGCCCTGCACTGATTCTCTGTGCCCGTTGATACTACACCTGACTTTCTGGGCATCACTTACTGTGTCTAAAGCAGAGAGACATAATTCCTACCTCACAGGAGAACAAATGAACATGGAAGTGCCTGAAAGAAAACACATGCGCATGCATATTCCAAAACTCTTCACCAAAGCAGGTACTTTTTGTCCAGTGTCATCAACTTGGAGAGTGACCCTGGAAGTTTACCCTGAGCCCGAGGCCTACGTTCTATGCCAGCTAGACTAATAGTGGCCCTGGCCCCGCCCCCCGCGTCTCAGCCCCTTCAGGTGAAGGTGCCTGGATGTTGGTGTGGATAAGCAGCCCCCCGCCCCCAGGAACCAGCCTCCCGCCTCGGACTTGGGTGCCGTTACTTCCGAGGGCTGCAGTGTCCTCCAAGAAGCCACGTTTCTTACAGGCTGCAAGACGCCGCTGCAGTCCTTCCTGGGAATTGCTGAGCAGCACGGGGGCCCCCAAAATGGGGTGAGTGTGGGCCAGGGGTGCCCCTTGGTGGGAAGGTATGGATGTGGCTCAGGAGAAGGCCTGGAAGGTGTCCTGCTTAGTGTGCCTGCGAGGACCTCTTTTCCACGGTGCCCAAGACCGTGCCAGCTCCACAGTGGCAGTGGGGATGGCTCTGGGCCTGTCATACACATGGCTGGCCTGGCATCAGAGGCTGCGGAGGGCTCATGGGCCCCTCCCCATGCGGTACAGACCCTGATCACCCAGACTCTGAGCCGAGCCAACCCCACTGCCATCACCGCAGAAGAGTACTTCAACCCCAACTTTGAGCTTGGCAACCGTGACATGGGCCGCCCCATGGAACTGACCACCAAGACACAGAAGTGAGACCCCTGCTGCTGCTAGGGAGGGGTGGGCAGGGCAGGACGGCCGGGGAGGTGGGCCAGGGGCTCCAGAAGGTTCTGGGAGCATCACTCCTACAATGTCCCTCACCCCTTGGGATCCTGGGGCGGCAGGTTCAAGGCCAAGCTGTGGCTTTGTGAGGAGCATCCCCTGTCCCTGTGTGAGCAGGTAGCTCCCATCATCGACCTCATGGCTGTTAGCAATGCGCTTTTCGCCAAGCTCCGGGATTTCATTACCCTGCGCCTGCCTCCTGGCTTCCCTGTCAAGATTGGTGAGCCCCCATTCCCACTTCCCCGTGGCTGCTGTTGTGGGGCTGGGGGTGGGTTTAGATGAGGGAGAGTGGGGGTCTACAGTGTGAGGGGGTGGGTGGTGGCACCTGATGGTTTCCTCACCCTCAGAAATCCCGATCTTCCACATCCTCAACGCCCGCATCACCTTCGGGAACCTCAATGGCTGCGACGAGCCCGTGCCTTCGGTGCGAGGCAGCCCCAGCAGCGAGACCCCTTCCCCTGGCAGCGACTCCTCCAGCGTCAGTAGCTCCAGTTCCACAAGTGAGCCCTGCCCCCTCTGAGCTCGCTCGCCCAGCCCCCTCTCCAGAGCCCTCGTCCCCTTCCTGGGGAGCCACTCTGACCTCGGCCTGCCCGCAGCCTCCTGCCGTGGATGCGAGATCTCTCCCACCTTGTTCGAGGCCCCACGGGGCTACAGCGTGCTGGGTGGCCAGCGGGAGGCCGCGACCCATGACGATGACGACGACCTGCTGCAGTTTGCCATCCAGCAGAGCCTGCTTGAGGCAGGCAGTGAGTATGACCAGGTTCGTCCCCTTGGACGCACGGGGCCACCTGACTGCGGTGCCACGATAGCCAACTGGCCCCGCCCTCTCCCTCCAGGTCACTATCTGGGAGGCGCTAACCAACAGCAAGCCGGGCACTCACCCCGTGTCCTGCGAGGGTCGCCGACAGGACAGGTCAGTGGCCACCAGGATTGGGAGATGCCCACCCCCCCACGCACAACAAACCCCAAGACCCTGTCACGGGGTGAGGACACAGCCCACTGAACAGCCCTCCTGGCCCAGAGGAACTGTGGTCCCCTCACCAGGGACCTATCGGAATCAAGATGGTTTCTACCATAGCCTTTTCTGGCTCAGGGGGTGGGTGAGCAGTACTCCTAAAGTGGCCGGTGTGGGGCCAGGCCTCATGGCCTCCAGACCCTCACCAGGCCGGGTGTCGGGGCCAGGGTTCTAGAAGATGCCCACATGTGCTGGCTGCTGCCCCCTGGGAGGACGGGCTTTGTAGGGACTGGGATCTGCCACACCGGGTGGGAGCCAGGGAGGTGAGCAGGACTGAGGGTGGCAGGACTGCTCGGTCCTGGGGCCTCCATGCTGGCTCCCGCCCCGCTCACCCTCAGTTGCGCCCGGAGCCCTGGATGTGTCGTCCTTGCCCCCAGGAGCAACCCGCCCACCCCACAGCACCAGCCCGCCGCCCCCATAGCGGGGCCCAGCCCTCGGCCCAGCCCTGGCAGCCACGTGTTCCGGAGCTACGACGAGCAGCTGCGGCTGGCCATGGAGCTGTCCGCGCAGGAGCAGGAGGAGCGGCGGCGACGGGCGCGCCAGGAGGAGGAGGAACTGGAGCGGATCCTGAGGCTCTCACTGACCGAGCAGTAGTGCCGCTGTCCGGCCTCCGGCCACGCCATGGAGCCCCACCGGAGCGAGACGCCCTGGCCCAGGCACAGGCGCTGTGGCTGGAGACCAGAGCCACCGCCTTGGGGGCGTAGGGATGCACCAGGCACCAGACCAGGAGGAGGTCAGCATGGCCAGGCCAGGAGGCAGCTGGCTCGGCCTGGTCCCCCTGCTTTGCTGTAACTGACCCTCAGCCCTCTCCCCTGTCCAAGGGCAGAGCCAGGCGGTCCTGAGCGGGAGACCAGTCCTCAGAGGAGCAGTGTCCCCAGCCCTGCTCCTGGCTGGCCCTACTTCCTGCTCACTAACCCCACCCCCGGACACTGCCTGTGAAGCCTTTGCATTTCCGCTCTTCACCCCTGGGGGCAGCTGAGCTCCCCAAGTGCTGTGTTGCTGCTTTGTTCCAGACGCAAACCAGCACGTCTAGGGCCCAGCCCCTCCCCCACTCCAGCATTTCAGCGTCAAGTGCACTTAGCGGGGTGCCCAGCTCCCCCAGCCCCCACACCCCTCCCAGGTCTCAGGGTGGTCCCAGCTTCAATTTGGGCAGCCAGAGGTTGGAGACCCCTTCCCCAAGACTTTTTTTTTTGTGATCAGGGAGGGTGCCCAAGGTGGCCCCCCACACCTGGGCTTGCCTGGCTCCCACATGCTGTTCTGGCAAATGGGGGGCATACTGGGCTGGGGGCAAGCTCTAGACCCTACACTAGACTGGATGCAGAGGGGCTGCCCAAGGCCCAGGCACCACCACCCATCCCGTCCCACCAGCTGCTGCTAGCCCTCCGTGGTTGTGCGCCCACTTGCCCCCTCCCAGGGGCTGATTCTAAAACCCTTCATCCGATGGTGCTAACCCCCGGCTCTCCCCGCCCACCCCACCCACCAAGAGAAGCACAGACCCTGCCAGGGGCAGGGGCCCATGGCACACCCTGACCCAGGTTCTCTCTGACGGGCCTTCCTGGCTCAGCCGGGAGGTTCAGAAGGGACACAAAAGGGATGGAAGGAAAGAACAAAGAGAAACGGTTCCTCTTACCCCCTCCCTGATGCCAGGGGCACCAGACTGATTCTGAGGCACAAATTAAAGAGGCTTCAAACCTGAGGCTTTCCCTGTCTGCCTTTACTGGGGAGGAACGCCCGCCCGCCTGCGGCCTGGGGTTCCTTCTGAACTTCCGTGTAGGGAGGGCTCTGAGGGAAGAGGGTGCCTGGTGGATCCTGAGCTCATTTGTCAGGGTCTCGGGGAGCCTGGGGGTAGCATTTGTAGAGGCTGGGAGGCTCGTTACACACGCGCACACACACACACGCCCACGCAGGAGGCACAGACTGAACACTTAGTAAAAGATTTCATTCCGCATGACTTGTTTTCCTCCTAGAGCCGGGGCCACGCAGAGGGCTGGGGGCAGTGTGTGTGAGGGGGGCGCAGAGGGCTGGGGGTGAACCTGCTTCCTCGGGCGAGTGCTGCTCGCCCTCCCCCTCGAGGAAGCCGCCCTCCCCCGTGGGCAGGAAGGGAGAGCGCCCTCTGCTGGGCGCAGCCAGCGGTCCAGCTCCACAGACAACGGGTGGTTCGCGTCTGTAGAACTGGGGTGGCCTCGGCCGCTTTACCTCTCGTGGGTGGAGTCGTGTGACCTGGTCAGAGGGCGTGGCCTGTAACTTCCCAGCCAGTCCAGGGCCACCCGTCGGTTCGCCACCCCTTGGAGGTCAAGCCCAAGCTCCCCGTCTCCCCAAGCATCTCGCTAACAACTAGGCACTTCCTCCGCCCTGAGCGCGGGACAGAGCGGACGCCGTCTGGCCGCGCAGCACCGTG
>NW_005369061.1:778123-779960 GCF_000412655.1 Myotis brandtii | reverse complement strand
GTCCAGGATGTTGGGCTTGGTGACTCGGAGCTCGCGGTGCTTGGGGGGGACGTACCCATCCCTCAGCGAGATGAGCACGGGCTCGGCGTCCTGGCCCGACAGCCACTCGTCCGCTTCTAGGGCCGGCTCGGGTCCCGGCGTGTCTGGGTACAGGTCGTCCTGGAACAAGTCTGACTGCGGGGTGATGGGGGGAGGGACAGGGGGACGAGGGTTAGCAGGTGCCGGGCCTGCTCCGCTCCCGTCCACCTTGGAGCCCTGCCCAGCCCCTCACCTTGCGGGGCACAGTCATGATGATGGGTTCACACTTCCTTTCGTGCAGCTTGTAGAACCTGTAAGGGAGGGGGCTCAGCACCCCCCGCAGGCTCCCCCCCCCGGGGAAGGGGTTAGAGGCCGGCACTTGCGCAGCGCCTGCCAGGCGCTGCCCTTTAAGCACATGGTTAGTCCCGCTGGGAAATGCCTGATGGGGTGTCGGTCATCATCTTACAGATGAGGACACGGTTCAGAGGCTGTCGAGCTAGTTAGAGCGGGGCTGGCGCTGGCAACAGCTGGTTTGACACCCCCGCCCCCGCTTTCCCAAAGATCACACTATTGGAGACGCCCCCGTGTGTCCCCCACGGGAAGTGAGCACAGGCGGAGGCTGCTGACCGGGCGATCTCGCATTTGCTGACGTCCAGCCCCCGCTTGGGCATGAACCCCATGCCCCGCTGCGGCTCCTTGCTGCTGAACGTGTTCAGGTAGTGCACGAAGGGCGGCTCGTCGGTGATCTCAAAGTACCGAATGCTGCTGTCGCCCTGCAAAGCCAGCCGGTTCAGAGACGCCCCGGGCAGGCGCCCCCTCCCCCCGCCCCCCGGCCCGGTCTCCCCGCCGGCCCGGCGCGAGCACCTTGCCACACAGGTAGACGATGCTGGAGTCGGCATCGTAGAAGGGCAGGAGGACCCCGTTGCTCGTGTCCATCTCCTGCAGCGCCACTGGCTCCACGAAGTTGTTCTGCCGGAGCATAGGAGGCGTGAGCAGCCCTGTCCCGCCTTCTGCGCGGCTCCTGGATCCCCTGAAGCCCCGGAGGCTTCCTGCCGCCCCCAATCCCAGGCTCCCATCGCCGTTCCCGTGAGCCGAGTGGCAGGCCCCGCCCCAGGACACGCCACTCCCAGGCCCCTGCACACAGGCCCCTCAGGGCAGCATGCAGTCACCGCAAACCACCCCCAGGGACTCGGCATCACCAGTTGGGGGCGCCAGCGTGGGCTCCTGCAGGCGACGCAGCAAAACTGGGCGGAGGGGTGGCTGTGCGGGTGGCAGGCGCTGCAAAGAGGGCAGCAGCCCCCAGCCCTGTCCAGGTGGGCATGCCCTGCGGGTGGGGGACGCCTGGCCCCTCTCCCGTGATGCCAGTCCCCGGGGCACACACCCCACGCTTCCAGCTGCGTTACCGGGTCCCACAGGCCCAGCTCTCGCTGGCTCATGCGGGTGAAGCCCGTGGTGAAGATATGACCCTGGCGCGTGAAGATGGCCCGCATGGGCCTCATCCCCTCGTGGGCCGCAAACCTCTCCTGGGGGCAGGGGGAAAACAGGGAGAGGCGTCACCCAGCTGCCTGCCCTGGGGATGCTGGAGGGCCCAGCAACCTGCTGGCGGACTTACGGGGGTGGAGACAAAAAGGGGCCTAAGTACTCCGCTTCCGGGGCCCTAACTGTCCCCGGGCCCGGGGTCGCGTCTGGGCCTTGGGAGACCTGAAGGCGTGCGTCTCAGCGGATGACGAGCCCTTAAGCGCTCTCCGAGGCTGATCCCTAGAGCAGGGGGGTGTCTGCCAGTTTCCCGGGGACGCGGCGAGGCTGCTCCAGAAGGCGC
>NW_005369061.1:773471-777839 GCF_000412655.1 Myotis brandtii | reverse complement strand
TGGTGAGGCAGGTGCCAGCCACCGCCCTCCCAGGGCACCAAGGCGAGACCAGCCGCGCGCTAGGACTGCCCCGCCCCCCGGCCCAGCGGGTCAACTAGGGCGGAAAGGGCCGGGCCTTGAGCCAGTGTCAGGCCCTGGGCCCTGGAAGATGGCTCTAGGTGCCGGCTGAGAGGAGAGGGGTCCGGAGCCCAGGCTTCATGCAGGTTCTAATGGGAGGATGGTTTGCAGCTCCTCCCCTGCTCCTCTGAGCTCCTGAGATGGAGGGGAGGGAAGGGAAGAGGAATAGGGCAGGGAGCTGTGGCTGCAGACACTGGGAGGTGGTGGTGGGTGGAAGCACTGGCCTCTGCGGTTGGGATCGGGGAGGTGAGAGCTGGGACCAGGGGCTCAGAGGATCTCAGGTACAGGGGCCTGCCGGTTGGCTCCTGGGGTGGGGGCTGGGGCGTGGCCAGGCCAGGCACTCACCGCCACCACCTGGCCCTTGCGGGGGTCGACAATGCGCAGGGTCTTATCCTTGCAGGTGGTGGCCAGCAGGCTGCCGTTGCTGTTCCAGCACACGCTGTGGATGATGTCCGGGTGCATGTCGTCCAGGCTCAGGAGCACCTCCCCGGTGCCCACGTTCCAGATGATGATCACATTGTCACCACCTGCCCAGAGTGGCCAGTCACCATCACCTGGGCCCTGCCTTTGCCACCCTCCCCCCAAGAGCTACAGTAGGGATCCCTCGCTAGGCCCCCAGACCTGCACTGAGCAGGACATTCCGGGCAGTGGGGTGCCAGGAGAGGATGCCCACGCGCTTGGAGTGGCCTTCTAGTGTGATGATGGGCTCTGTAATGTTGCGCATAGGGGTATAGTCTGGAATCTGCCACACCTGGGGAGGAGGAAAAGGCAGAGGGTGGGTAGGATGAGGAGCTTCTTCGTCCCTAAGCTCCTCCCTTACTTCCCCTCCCTGCCCCTCCAAGCCTACTGGTGGCAAATGTAGGGCAAGATGTGATGGCGCCTGCCTGGGTCAGAGGCGGCTGGGAGCCAGGAGGGGCACTGCCAGCTCTCCAGAGATCTTCATCACCCCAGCAGGGAGACTTCAGAGCAGTAACTCCCTACTCTTCACCCCCAAATTGGCCATGGTTATTATTAGTCCTAAGCAGTGCATCCTGGGAGGGAGTGGGCATGTAGCTAAAGATAGCCTGGGAGCTGGGTAGGACAGGGCCCTGGGACCCAGCACCTCCCTTAGCACCTTCTCTAGAACAGGTGAGGCCGCCCCAGCTGCTTCCCCTGCCCAACGACCCGGCGGCTTCCAACTGGCTCCTACCATGATGGTGGTGTCATCTGAGGCACTGGCGATGACGTTGTCATTGTGTGGGCACCAGTCGATGTCCAGCACAGGGGCAGTGTGCCCAGTGACCAGTGGGTAGTTCTTATCCACTCGTCCTGTCTGGAGGGGTGAGAGAGAGAGAGAGAGAGATGTGGGCCACTCTCCTGTGTGATTTTGGGGGGTGGGCAAGGGACCTGTTTACATCTCAATTCTCTATCATTCACTTTCTCTTTGCAGACCCCTCTCTACACCTCCAATCTCATTCAGCCTACTTCCTGTACTTCAGTGAAGGCAGACAGAGTTGAAGTCATTTAACATCAGGGACTCAGACACAGAGAGGTCAGGTGACTTAACCAAGGACACACAAGATACTGGTAGAGCCAAGATCTGAACTCTTAGTCTAGTGCTCTTCCAAAACGCCTACTTGGAGGCTGTTCTTGAGCCTGTTCCCCGAGTTGGGATGTCTGTGGGGAGCCCCTGGTGGAAGAGGTGAAGGTGAGATAGTACATAGTGTAGCACCTGACACCCTTGGCAGAGTCCCACCTTGTCACTGGTTTACTCTGGAACCACAAGCAGCAGGCACTCCTGGTGCCTGTTATGCTCCAACCTGAGCTGGGACCCATCTATTTTTGGTCTTTACGGGCTGTTCGTGGGGGCTCTGAAGCCGTTGCTGGGCTGGCATTGGCCCAGACGGTGGGGGAGAAGGGTGGCTGTGTGGCACTGGAATGACAGTAGTAACTGGGGGAGGAGGTGGCTCCAGCTGAAATTTGAGCCCTGGGGATGGTGTCCTTGTATGGTGTCTGCATTGTCCTGGAGTGAGTCATTGGCTATTGTCAGGTCTTCCTGCCACCTGTGGGGCCTCCCCTAACAAGGTGTAGGGGGCAGAATCCAGGTCAAGGTCATGCTTGGGGTGGAGACGGCAGAGGGGCTTCAGGCTACTCAGCAAAGGTCGTGGTCATTACCTGGGTCAGGGAGCAGGGCTCTCTGGGCTTCTGTGTCATGACCCCCTGACCTCTGTTCTCATGCACCTCTCTGTAGGAACCAGAGTGGGGAGGTGGCCAGGGACTCTGGGGAGCCCGGCTCTGTCCTCAGTGTGAAGCGGTGGGGTGTGATTTAGCCAAATGGTTATCCTGGACTGGGGAGAAAGGTCCTCACACCCAAAACATGAGGGGGTGCGGCATTAGGAGAGGAGGAAGACAATCTGGCCAGGCCCTGATTCCACGGCTTCCCAACTATCTCCCTCACCCACTCCTGGTCCCAGCTGGGACCGGGGTGCTGGGCTGTGAGTGGGTACAGACCACTGTGAAGCTGCTGCTTTGGGAGGGGAAAGGAGCCTCCTAAGGGGCCCGTGAGGGCTTGGGGAACAGGGAGCTGCCAACCCAAACAAACAGCCCCCCTGACGGAGGAACTAGGTGAGAACAGAGGCTGCTGCCAGGAGTGCCCAGGGGCCACAGCCAGTGTCCTCCCGCCAGCTTCCTTCTCCTCATCCCTCACCTTGGCCAGAGGCAGGACGATGAAGGCACCTCCGCCTCCCGCCTCCACAATAATGGCCAGGAATTTGGGGTTGACGGCGCAGAAGGAGCTGTCCCATGTGACCTTGGACACACGGATGTCCTCGTAGGCCTGGTCAGCCTTTGCCGCCTGCCCAAACACATGGCGAAACTTGCTCTGCCGAACCACGCGCCGGCTCATGGCTGGGGGCAGAGATGGAGGATCTCAGTGCCCAGAAACACCTTCGGTCCTTAGTCCTGTGAACTGTGGGAGGCAGGAAGAGAGAGAGTGTGTGTGTGTGAGAGAGAGGGTGGGAGGTGGGGTTAGGGTAGCAAGTGAAAAGGCTTATCTGGCCAGGAGTTGGGTATAAATTAATTCGGAGTCTGGTCCTAGAAGCAGGGAGCTTTCTTCATCCTGTGAACTGTGGGAGGCAGGAAGAGAGAGAGAGTGTGTGTGTGTGAGAGAGAGGGTGGGAGGTGGGGTTAGGGTAGCAAGTGAAAAGGCTTATCTGGCCAGGAGTTGGGTATAAATTAATTCGGAGTCTGGTCCTAGAAGCAGGGAGCTTTCTTCAAGGTGATGAAAGTATGAGACAGTTCTTTGCCACCTCTCAAGTGGGGCTTAATGCAAGGGGCTGGGATTTGGGTGGGCCTGACTTCTCAGAGACCCAGACTGAGGGGGCACTGGGACCAAAAGCTTCCTGGAAGGTGAAGTGGTTCGGGGAGGAGCCTCAAGGCCAGGCTGCCCTCCCACTGCCAGGCGTGGGTGAGCATCTCCTCACAGAATTGGTTTATCTGCCAGAGGCACCTGGTCCAGAATCAGAGGCCTTGGCCCTTGGATCCTGGCTAAAGCTGGCTGTGGGGCTGGACCGGCAGCCCCCCACGGTCCTCATCTCTGGCACAGTTCAGGCAGAGGGTCTGTAATTTTCTAAAAATGTGCCGAGGAGGAGTTCCTCCTGTCACCTAACCCGAGTCCTTCCTGCTGCTGTTTTCATCCATCTCCTCCATGTTGTTTTTGGGGACACAGTGCAAGGTGGGTCATCCTCCTTCCACTCCTCTCTGCACTGGCTTCTCCCAAAGGCCCTCACGGTGGTTCTGCCTTTTGCCTCCCATCCTGTCCGTCCTGCTTCTCCTCTGAGTCCCGACTCCTCCTAAACTCTCCTGGGGGTGGGGTGCTCCACCCCAGGCCAGGGCCAGATTAGCAGGAGCGGGAGGCCGCGGTGCCTTTTCTCCAGCCGGGGCCTGCCCTACGCTCTTCCCCAGGGCACAAGGAGCTCTTCCAAAGCCCAGCCACCGACTCCTGTCCCCTAACCACCCCGGCATCCCTGTGCCCTTCAGGCTGCTTCTGCAGCCCGGGGCCTAAGGCCTGGACTTCCCGAACCCTCCTTGGGCCTCCTGCCCCAGCACCGGCGTTCTTGTGAGACTAGGTGTCTGCACCCTTTGGGCGCCGGCCGCTGCTCGTCCAAATATAGACAGCAAGTCTGCCCCACCCGGGCGATTTTGGCGGCAGGGAGGGAGGGGGGCGCAATCCTGTGCCCCCTCCAGAGATCCTGCCTGCTCGGCTGTCTGCGG
>NW_005369061.1:745130-773312 GCF_000412655.1 Myotis brandtii | reverse complement strand
CTGCGAAGGCGGAGCCCGGCCGGAGGGCGGGACCAGAGGTGCCCCGCCCCATCCCGCGGCGGGAAAGTTGAACTCTGTGGCCTCAGAAAAGCGTCAAAGTAATCGTTTTGGCTCAGTGGATAGAGCGTCGGCCTGTGGACTAAAGGGTCCCAGGTTCAATTCCAGACAAGGGCACAAGCCGGGGTTGCAGGCTCGATCCCCCCCAGTGGGGGGCGTGCAAGAGGCAGCCAATCAATGATTCTCTATCCTTCTCCTTTCCTCTCTAAAATCAATAAAAATATTTTTTTAAAAAGTAATCATAGGGGTGTGTGCGGGGTGTGGGGTGTGCGCACTCCTTACCCGCCCTTGGCTCCTACCGGCTGTGATGGGCGCTGAGAGGGGCAATGGACGAGGAGGGGGCGCACTCCTCTCAGAGCCAGCGGCCTGGCAAGATCAGGTGCCTTCGGGCCTCATTCTTGTCGGGGGGGCTGCACCTCCAGACCCTCTTTTGGAGGGGTCCCGGAAGATGCTCTGGGGGAGAAAAGTGAATGCACCCTGACACCCTGGAACGCCAGTTCAAAGGGAAGCGGCTGTAACAGGTCTTGAGCCAAGTTATTTTTTTAAGTTACTTATGTATGGATTTATTTTTAATCCTCACCTGAGGATACTTTTTCCATTGATTTTTTAGAGCGAATAGAAGGGAGGGGGAGAGACACACAGAGAGAAGAAACATCCACGTGAGAGAGACACATTGACCAGTCGACCAGGCAGGGGATGGAGCCTGCAACCGAGGCCCGTGCCCTTGACCGGCAGTCCGCTCTATCCACTGTGGCCAATTTTCAGATGCCCAGCCTGACTCCTAAAGTCATCTGGGCCGTGTTTGAATTGGTGCCCGCCTCTGTTCCAGGGAAGACCCCGCCTCTTCCCAACCCTCTCAGGACCCAGAGATCTGGGTATGGACCAAAGTTTAAAAGGAGATAAAAAGAAATCTGGTCAAAATACAGTCAGTGAATAACAATTGGTCCCTGTAGCTGCAGTCTACATAGCGCCCGCCCCCTGCCTAGAACTGTTTCTTTCTTTTTTTAAAAAAATAATATATTTTTATTGATTTCAGAGAGAGAGGGAGAGATAGAAATATCAATGATGAGAGAGAATCATTGATTGGCTGCCTCCTGCATGCCCCACACGGGGGATCGAGCCTGCAACCCAGGCATGTGCCCTTGATGGGAATCGAACCTGGAACCCTTCAGTCTGCAGGCTGATGCTCTGTCCACTGAGCCAACCAGCGAGGGCTGGATCTGTTTCTTTGGATCATAAAGCCCCGGGGGGCAGCGGCATGGGGCCAGTTATTCCGGCTCTCCGGGCACAGCTGGGAATCAATGTAAGTTTTCCAGAGGGCAGAGGGGAGAGAAGATGGTGGGGACCTGGGGGGCCCTCACAGGCTCCTTTCTCAGGCGAGTTCAAGTCCTCATGACTTGGAGGGAAACAGAATCAAACTGTTCCAAGTGCTCCAGAAAGAATTCATGTTACGGGGGACCATAAGGGGAGATGAGGAGTCTCCCGTTTACCTAAAGATTCCAGGCACAGAATTAGGAAGAAAAGACCTTAATGACTCAGTTGCTCCCTAGTAACGCTCCCTAGCTCACACGTGCTAGACACTGTCCTAAGGGTTTTACACATATTACTTCTATCCTAACGGTCTTCTGAGATGGGTGCTATTAATATCCCTACTTTACAGATGGGAAAACTGAGGCACAGAAGTGGCTTACCCATCACTCAACTGGTAGTTGCTGATGCCGAGACCCTTACCCAAGTGGCCTGGTGTCTAGGTGCATGTTTCTCAGACCACGCGTTCCTGCCTCTCCGTGAAGGCCAGTGCCACTTTCCCTCACACATGCTGATGCTGACAGTTACTGCTTCATGGGCAGAGAGGAAAGGACATCAGGACTAATTAGAAAACTGGAGTTCCAGCCCTGGCTGTCACCCTATTTTTGCAGCTTTCTGGGCTGTCAAATGACGAGGGCTAGGTCAGGTCCTTTCTAACTCTGCACCACCTGTTGGCAGAGAAGGAGTTTGACATGTTGCCTCCTACTCTAAAAGGGCATCTTTTGTCCCCCTGGCCTTTCCTCCTCTTTAAAGAGCCGGGCGCTCCATTCTAGAGGGAAGGTCTGGGACTAGGAAGCAGGAATCCTTCAATTCAACCTGCCTTCAGTTCCACCATCTGGGAAAGAGGGGGGGGGGCGGGGGGGGGGCGCGAGGTGTTCGCCAGTTACAGGAGCCAGGATTCACAGGTATTGCTTGGACCTGGCATGACTCAGACCTGCCCTCTAGCCTTCTTTTGGCTGCCAAGCCCTGGCGCAGTTGTGGGTGGGCGGAGCCACGGCACAAAGTGCCAAGCAGGTGAAGAAGCCACTGGGGCTGGTGCTTTCCCTTCTTGTTATTCAAACTGTCAGCTGGGCTCTGAACTCTCTGTGTGGAAAACAAGCATGGATTTCATCTTTCAGAAAGCCGTTTTCTGGGAGAGGTGTCCTGGTAACTTGAGACATGATTTGGTCCATCTCCCTGGGCTAGAAAGCCCACACTGAGCTTATCTGGACTGGTTGGGGCTCTGGGCACCAGTGGCATGCTCCTCTCACTTGATATGGACAAACCAGAATGAAGCAAGCTGACAATGTTAGTTCAAGGCAGTGCTTTTGCTGGAAATTTCACTAAATGTTGTTAGCAATTTGGAATCGGAGCTTTCCCCACAGAGTAGTGCTGCCTTGTATGCGGTGAGCAGTCCTGATGTCTGTGGAGGGCTGGGAGGAGCGGGAACCTGTCCCTCCACCCCAGCCCTTTCGCCCTCTACCATCGACATCAAATGCTTCTCTTCTAATGGTGGGAGAGGGTTAGTTTTTACTTTGGAAAGTCATGCCCCATTTGTAGAGACCTTTGAGTAAGCAGAGGTATTGTGCTGAAGGCTTGGGTGGGTGTCCAGAGAGGTCACCCATCCAAGAGTTCCAGTCCCTGCTGGGGCCGGTCAGGGCAGCAGTCCCCGAGCAGTCACTCTGCAACGCAGATGGCCAAGGAATTTCGGTCCCTTTGCTTATTCATTCTCCTAACATTCAGGTGGTGGCTTTGGCAAAAGCCTCTTTGACCAGGCAAGTTCCCAGCTTCGTCACTTGATTGGAGCCACAGTATCTGAAATGATCTTTAGTGATCCTATTTCCCATGCACTCTTTATTCTGTGGGAGGTAGAAAGTTATATTTTTTCCCAGAGGTCAGCTTAAGGGTGTGCTTGATGGAGATCAATCAATGAGCATTGCTTCATGTTTATCATCAGTGTTCTCTTCCAATCCCTATGCCTTCTTCCACCCACCCTATTTGTTGTGCTTGATTAAGTACACGCATTTCATCTTCAAAATAAAAATTTATTCAGTCTGTAACAAGAACATTGAATCTGCACATTTGCGCACAAGTTCACATTTAAAAACAGCGGAGCACATCAGTAATAAAAAAATCTATGATACAAGTGGAACATCCCAATCACTATGAAGATTAAGGAAGGAGATGAGACCACTCTTTATATTCTGCTTCAAATGCCTCAAAAAGGTCCCAGAGATTCCAGGGAGCACCTGCTTCATTTAATAAAATGTGAGCATAAAAGTTTGGGGTGGCCTGGGGCAAAGGTAACAAGTCTATTGGACTAGTTTTCCACATTTATAACAAGCCCTACAAAATAATGTAGAGAGAAAGAAAAAAGAAAAAGAAAGAAAGAAAAGAAAGGCACCTTAAGCTATACCAAGCAAACCAAGTCCAATAAAACATAAAAACCAACTCCCTGTGGCCTTATTGACTGGGAAACATTTCAGGGCATTCCCCAGTTTACCGGCTGGGTCACCAGCTCGAGCGAAGCCCTGGGCATTAGCTCTGCATGTGTATACAGGATGCTGCTGCCAGTGTCGTGGTGAGGACACAGATAGTCATATACCCCTTGGGGCCTGTTCAAGCCCATGGGGGGTGATTCCAGTTTAGAAATCCTGCCCTAGAACTCGGGGCACTGAGAAAATGAGGCTGGTTCCCTTTCCATAGCAGGAGCCAGGCTGAGTCACCCTCCACTCCAGGCTGGAGGAGTACAGAAGCACCTTGCGAGAGCTCTCCATGGCAACCAGGGACCCCAAGCCCGGGAGAAGGGTTAGGAGTGTGCAGCTGCCTGCGTTGGCAGCAGGCTTTTTCCTAATATGGGGACCGGATGAGTTGAGACACCAAATACAGTTGTCTATACATGCCTTGTTCTTTTAGGTTGAAGGGGAAAACAAAGTCCAAGAGCCTCTTAAGTTGGATTGGTGAGGAAAGAGCTAAAATTTCATCTCATCTACCATCAAAAAGCAAAACAAAATTAAACAAAAATGACACTAGCCATTCACCAGTACAACCATCACTGTAAGACACACCATCACTGAGGAAATGACGACTATTTCCGTTCAGGGTGTTGGGCGGGAGTGCAGGACACAGATGGAAGTCAGCTCCAGGTTTTCCCCGCTCACCTAGCGGGCTCACCATTACAGCCGTGCTCTGTGCGAGGGCTCACAGGACAGCCAGGTGTGGGTCCCTGGAGGAGGAGACTGAGCTGCCATCAAGATGATGCACGTTTTAATACTCACACAATGTAAACAAAGTATCCACAAATAGTTGTAAAAAAAAAAAAAAGCCAAAGAATGGCTTTATTTAAAAATGCCCTTAAAAGTGAACGATTTTGCATAATGCTTTCTTAAAAAAACAACAACACTCCCACAAAAACATCTTTACCAAACATGCCTAGATCACTTCAGAACTGAATCCTCAGAAGGAACAGGTGAAGATTTCTGTGAGCTGCCACGTCTCAGAAGCTTCAGGTTTATCCAACAGCATCTGTCTGCGGCCTTTATCAGGAGGGGACCTCAGAACCTAGGCTGTCCTCCTCACGCTGTCCTTGGAGCTCTTGGTAATTCCCAAGATGAGAGAGAGGAGATACGGTAGGGATAAAGGTACAGAACCAGGATAATGCTAGATAAAGAGTTGGAAGAGGCGAGATGCTAGGAATGATCCCAAACATTCAGAATCTGAAAGGCAACCAAAATGAGGAGAGATGAACATTACTATACTACAGTACTACATTGTCTACTATATATACACTACTCCTAAGTGTTTCTAAAATTATAAAAGGGTAGGGGGTTTCTCTCCTTCCTACTGACCAGGTAGCCATCCAGATTACAGCTCAAAATCTGTGTGCTCCTGGGGCTTTTGCCCCATGCACCAAAATGTTACTTTACACACACACACACACACACACACACACACACACACACACACACTCACAAAGAGAGGCACTGAGTAAGAGGTCAAGGCCTTTCCTACTCATCTCTGTCAACCTACCAGACCTGCTGTCCCAGGGCTGGGTTTTCCATGAACAGGAAATAGAAATAGGCCACCAGAGTTTATCAAAAGTTTGAAGAGAAGAGAGTCTGAAAAGTCCTTGATAGCTCATCATGTTCTTTCCCTGGACATCGCTCAGTCATGTAAATAACATAAGAACACTCAGCTGTGTCAGAGTCTGAGAGGACTGGCAAAACCCCTTGGCATTGGCTGGATTGCAGACCCTGTGTAGAAGACGTTTATTTAGGCAGGTAAACTGAATGATAAAAAATATTTTTAAAAAATGGAAGGCGAGCAGGAATGTTTCCTTTAATCCAGTGATCTTCAACTAGTGTGTGGCAAGAATTTTTAAAACCTGTAATACCTGATTATTTAGTCAGGGGCACTGACCTCTTTTCCCTTGGATTGTCAAAAAAATGACAACAGCCAACACAATAGCTGTGGGGTGTGAATGTCCTGTCTTGAACCATAAATACACAGGTCACGTAAAAGAGTTAGCTGCATCTTATTGGTCACGTCGCATAATAAGATTGTGTTAATTCTTGGTACCAGAAATCCTTATATACAAGTATAGGCACCTGATTTTTAAAAGTCACTTAGGAGCAAAAAGGGTAGGTAATTACTATTTTAAAAAATCAATCAAAATTATATCTATTTTTTGTCAGACTGGCAAAAAAATATATTTTTTTGGTGTGCTGCAGAATTTTAGTAATTAGTTTATGTGTGCCATGAGATGAAAAAGGTTAAAAATTGCTGCTCTATTCTTAAAAAAAAAAGTTTCTGTTTTTCTTCACAGCATTAGAAGGTTCCCTCCCATGTTTGTTGTTATTTAATGCAGTGAGACTGAGCATCAAACACAGGAGGGGAGAAGAGAGAACAGTACAGTTGTCTATCCTGCTTGTACTTCTTAACACAAGGAATGTCACCATCTCCAGGGAGTAACATGAATCGACTCCACTCCCTGAACCTCCAGGCAAACCCTCCTCTTCCCAGCCCTGCCAAACGCCCTGTCCTTTCCCCATCAGATGGTGGTGGAGTTGCCTCAAAAGGACAGGGCAGTTTAGATGGATGAGCCTCCTCACACTGGTATATGCCACCCAACAAAGCACTTTACAGCACATTCCATATCCAGGAACCACAGAGCTGTGTGAATGATACATCTGACATTTAAGGAAACTATTTAGGGGAAGCACGGGCATATATAATTACTACACCATAAAGCAGGTTTCTACACGTATAGCAGATTTCTGTCCAATATGCCTCCTGGCAGTGATGTCAGATGCAACTACGGCTTCCACATGGCAACTGAATTCACAGCTTCTCGAGCACTTGCGAGTGGCCTCAGTCCACTTTTTCTCTCTCCTCTGAGTCACCCTACTACCTGCCCCACCGAACACTGGCCTCTGACACCACTTTGACAGTCTGTGCATCTGCCTTTTCCTCTCAGGGCTGGGATGAACCAAAAACCTAAAACTCAAGCCTGTCCTTGGTCAATCTCTCAACAATGTGGACATCAACCAAAGCAAACAGGAATCAAATTTGCAAACCTCTTCAGTTTTGATGAGGGTCCTCCATTCCAGTCTCAGTATGTTTTCTGGAAGAGGCTGGTTTATGGCAGGTGCTGCTGTCCTAAGATCTCCACAGCGGCAGCAAAGCAGCGGCATCCTAAACGGACTCTGTAAGGCGCCTGCCCTTGGCGGAGGCCACCCTGCAGCCTCTCAGCCTAGTCCATGAGGAGCTTCCCCCTGGGGAAGCGGGAAGCCGTTAACACTCCCATACACTCCCGGGCTGTGGGTCAGTGAAGGCGAACAACTTTCTGGGATTTCAGTTGAGGACGCAGCTGTCAGTCAAACTGTGATCTAAAGGGAACCTTTAGGGGTTTCTCTGAGGAGGAAGTTACTAATGCATAATTTGGCAGGAGCTGGCAATTGGGAGCCTCCATTTAAACAATAAAACAACTGTCAATATACTCTACAGATTCCTACAACACCCATCAGTTTTATTTCTGTTGTCTTTTTCCAGTATAACTCCTTAAAAAAAATAAATCAAAAAGACCCTCTGACATCAATAACAAAACACTGTAAGAATATGACATTATGTACATAAATACTGTGTAAAAACTAAAGAAATGACAAATCTTCCAGGAAAAGGGGGAAAAAAAACTTATGTCAAGTGTTAACAGTGATAATATCAAAAAGAAAACTTTGCATTCAATGGAGGTTATACAAAAGTAATGTAACAATTCAAATGTCATCTATGAAATAAAACAAAACAAAACAGGCAGCATTGAGAGAAACAGCATGAGGGAGGAAAATAAATTGGAAAAAATATGGCCATTAAACTCAGAGGCCCACAGAATTATTCAAGTAATGGAAGGGTTAAAACCCTATATATGTATTCATTTTACAAGAACACATTGACTTTCAATTGCTATTTTTCAAACTTGTCCCTATTGTGTCTCAGTTTCCCATTTCACCTCCTTCTTATGCTTTTCTCAACAGAGGACCTCTTGGATTTCATTTGGGGTTGACTTTTAATTTAATAAAAAAACTGATTTACTAACAAGTTTATAAAGCCAGCCATTATGATGCCTTTCTGTAACGATCCACTCTGGAACACCAGGAGAATGGATTCTGGAAGACCCCCTTTGAAAACAGCAGAACCTGCCCACTTCAGAAACTCCAAAGGGCTGGGGCTGGGGACCAGGCTGAGAGCGCGCTGATGTCCCCGCCGTCCCGCTGCCCTTCGGCCCACCTGAAGCATCAGGCCTGGAGAACAAGCCATCGTCACACTGGCCCAGGGGCAGCATTTTCAATTTCCGGCTTCACCCCCACCCTCCCCATCTGCTTCCATCCTCAATCAAGCATGCATGCCTTTTCTCAGAGGGCAAAATGAGGAGCAGGTGGCAGTTGATTGAAAAACAGCAATTTGCCTTTGATAAAGGTGTTCTTTGAAAATGAGTATATTTTGAGGTTTGAAATTTCTAAAAATAAAAAATGATAAAATGGTCTTGCTGTCCAAATCAATCTCTCTCTCACACACACAGAGGGAGAAAACCCCAAACTCTGCATGTGCCAGGAACAGTAAAATGACCAAAATGTTATAAAATTAACCGATAAAGTGCATGTTCCTTACATATTACACCTGCCCCTTTTATAAACATTTCTTTTAGAAAGTCACATGTGTAGGCTCAGAATCACATGGTATTATAGAAAGGGTTGGTTGTCCTTTTTTTATCACTTGCTTTTTTCAGTCTCCTAAGGGGGTGAGTTCTGTGGTGCTGCTGCCGGGGAGCCAAAGCCAGCCCTGGAGCTGGGCCTGCCCACTGCAGCCCCTGGGTCTGCAGCAAAGGAAGGCCTCCTTCAGAACTAGTCAATTCCGGTCCTGCCTTGGGGAGCAAACACTGCTGACTGCAACCAAACTCTTTGGCATACTGTACAAGGGGCCTCTCCACCGGCTTGCTCTGCGCGATACACTCTGTTGTTTTAAGTTGCTCTATAAAATACTTGGTGGGCTCTGGGTTCTGGGGGGCATCTGAGTTTCCGGGGGGCTCCTGGGCCTCCATGGCATGCATGCCTGAGTCTGTTCTGATGAAGGGCTGAAGAAGTTTGAGATGAGGGGACTCAGAGGAGACAGGCTCCCTCTCCAGTAAACAGTCTTTACACAGGTCCAAGTAACCTAACTTGGCGAGGGAAGCTGAACGCCTCATTTGGGATGGTTTGGTGAGCCCTATCTGGCAAATCGCTTGGGACTCGATTTCTTTAGCGTGCGCCTTCACCACACGGGGACTGTGGCTAAGATCCTTTATATCGTCACTACTAGAGCTATGAGGGAGTCTACAGGCTACAGGTGATGGGTCCAGTTTTTCTTGTAACTTCCCAATGTTGTCACTACATTTGCTAATTAAGCTTAGGTCTTCACTAGTTAACTGGGAGCCCTTATATGGCACTTCATTGCCGCTGGACAGGGGGCCCTCCTGACTCTCTTCGCCCGGCTCTGCACAGGGCTCACTGTCTGTGGTGCTGCTTTGCTCTGTGAAGCCTTCCAGGTGAACCATGGTCTGGGGATGCAGATAATCCAAGTTGGCAGATGGTACGTGGGTGGTGTGACTGACAAATGGCGCTGCTATGTCCAGGGCTGTTGCCGGGCTGTTGCCCCAGTCTTCAGGGCTGCTTAGGGTGGAGGTCGGGTCGGTGGGCCTGTTGTGCTCAGGACAGGAAGGAGGAGGCAGAGGTAGCACTTTGGGGTACAGAGAAACCTGGTCGGGGCCCAGCGTCCTGTTCAGATTTTCATCTAGTGCACAGAGCACAGTGATGGACTTCTCCACTTTCATTTTCCTCAGTCCTTGCTCCCCACTCTTTTCACTCGTGGCTATTTCACCCCCTGGCCCAGGATGATTGGGGGATGTAACCGCGTGGGTATACTCAATGATTTCTATCTTCTTGGGAAAAGGGACTGCCTGTGTTTCAGATTCCTGGCATGAAACCACAGTCCTCTGCTCTTTCAGGACTCCTTGCTGTTTGGTTCTAGTCTCTGACTCTGAGCACTCCTGAGGAGCCTGCAAGGGGCAGAAATCCAGCAGCTTGGGTGCTGGAACAATGACATCTTGCTCACAATGCAGTAGGGAGCCAGGCTCACATCCACTGGATTTCCCTTTGCTCTTGTTCATCTCTGGTTCCCTGGGGACAAACGGATGTCCTAGGGTGGCTTCATCACTCTTCCCTTTCGGTGCCAGGTCTGCCACAGAGGAGTCATTCTTGGAATTCTTGCGAGCGGACAATGAAGTACAAGCAGGAGTAGCACCGTGGTGCTCTTGCTCCTGCCGCAAGCGTTCCTCAAATTCCAAGGTGGCTCGTCTTACAGACCCAGGGTACCACTTGGCACCTGGGTGTATCCCTGGGCCCCCGAGCTCTTGTTCCCCCTCAGCTGGTTCCTCTTCTTCCAAGTCTGTGGTGGATGAGGGTACAGTTAGGCAGCCTTCTGGGTCCCACTTCCCTGAGTCTTTGGCTAGTTCAGGCTGGGCTGAGCAGGAACCCTCATTCGGCTCCAGATTTCCAGGTTTGTTCTCCGGGGCCTGGGCCCTCTCAAGGGGCATCTCATGGATAGAGTTCTTCTTTGGTGTATGGCAGGGGTTGGATAAAATGTCTCCCTTTAGTTGAATCTGTCCAACTCCTTGACTGATAGATTCAATCTCAGTTACAATTTCTTTGACTGAAATTGCGTTCTCTGAGTGAGATTGCATGAAAATGTCTGGGCTGACCAGTTCTGAAATTGCCTAAGAAGAAAACATAGTGAGATGGTTATGGCGAATTGTAGTCTAATGGAAAATGCCAGATTTTCTGATTACTAATCCTCGGATCCAGGAGAACCTTCTGGCTATGAGGACACAAATTGTGGAGTGCCTGGGACTGTCCTCTGCCGAGAACTGTACTCTGACCATCTGTTTCGTTGTACAAGAGAAAAACAGATTCATCAAAGGCAGAGATACAAAATTAGTTACAGGTTGTATCACTGTCTACTGAACTTTCTGTTCTGTTTACTCAAACAGGATGCCAATCTAATATCTTGCTCCAAAAATGAACAGCAAATAGCGTTGGAGGCTTCTAATTTTCCTAAGACCATGAGCCTTCAGAACTTAGATCAGACTGGGGAAATGAAATCTTTCCTCTCTGGCCTATATCAACTTCCAGTCAGAGCCTAACCTAGTTCGAGGGGAAGAGTTCCATTCAAGGGCTCAGTGCCCACCTTAAATATGCCCAGTGTTAGACAAGGCAAGGTTGAGGCTATCATCTGATGTCTGATTTGGAGACTCACTGTTCTCTTCTCTCTTCTGTGTTGCCAGTTTTTATCCACGTCCTCCCACTTCTAGCAGCAGCATCCCAGCACATGAGGGCACTATGTATCTGATCATACAATTCCTAAGTTTCACATGGCTCCTCCTGGGAAATGTTTACTTGGCTTATGCAGCCACGTGCCTGAGAAAACTTAGAAACCGTGACTTGCTGACATTTTATTGTTCTACCAGTTATGAATTCCCAGTTGTATTTAGAACAAGGCCAAAGAAAACTGGCCAATGCAAAATCAAGTCCTTTTGTAAAAAAAAAAAAAAAAAAAGAACTTCAAAATCTGGAAATGGCCCCTGGACACTTCTTAAAGTGACATCATTATTACCATCCATCTACTTTAACATTTTTATAAGCCTTCAAAGTACAATATTTCCCTAGTAATTGTTCTGGTCTTTCCCCTTCAGAAGAGTCAGGGCTAGTACAAACTAACAAGGTCAGTTATGCCTTTGGGAGAAATCTGCTGGGACATCAGGCGGAGGCAAACTTGCCAAGCCTGGGAGAGAAGCCATAGCGGGCCGCTGTGTACATGGGCTGTGGAGGGAGTGCTCATATGACCAGGGACTGTGCAAAAAAGCTATTTCTGTCAGAGCTGCTACACCCATTGGTCTAAAGGAGAGCTCAAGCATTCAGATTTCCTAGTGGACTCAAAACAGAGGGACAGCCTTTGGGAAGAGGAGAGGACAACTACCCTCGCATGGTTAAAAAGAGAGAGAACAGATGAATAATGGACAAGGTGTAACTATAAGTAGATAAACATCAGAAGATGTCAGCTCCACGGAGTTCATTCAGTGAGGTTTGGTATGTTAGAGTAAATTCGTCACCATTTATTTTCCAACTACTATGATATTGATTAAAATGCATCCCAATTTCAGAAGTGTCAAAATGAGAATAAGTGTGAGCCTTACAAATAGTGATATACAGTAATTCTTTCCCTAGTCTGCAATGGTTCCCAAGAGCTCATATGCCACTGAGAAGAATCTTGGAATTCTGTCTGCTCTCAAATCACTTCCACAAACCATCCCTCAACTCCTGAATACCACAGGGTCTGAGTTGAGGAACACTTCAGAAACATTATTAACAGCAAGAACTCAGCATGGGATTTAGGTGCTACTCCAACAACTATTTACACATGTCTAGTCTTAGACTTTTCTGAGACAGAAAGACTTTTCCAAACAAACTCATCTTTTCAGAGACACAAGTCTCACTCAGGCAGCATGAGTCCCTGGCACTTCATTACGGGTGAGATTTGATCTGAACGGCAGAGGTCCAGGGAGGGGACCGCTCTTTGTTCAGCCAAGAGTTTTTTTGTTTTGTTAATCCCTTCTTTCCTCATCCCCTCAGAAATGGTTTCCAATGACACCAAAAACCTGAAAAGATAAATTCTTCAAAAGGCAACTGATTAAAAAAAATATTTAAACCCTGTTTTTAAGGAAAGTCTCAGCCAGACTTTCTCTCCCACACTGCCGTCCTAAATCTTGAGCCACATTAAAAAGAAAGTGAACATAGCAGAGTCCCAAATATTTTGTCTTAGAAGAGAATGTCTTAGGTGGAGAACTATAAAGATAGCTTTTACCTTTGACTGTTCCTCATCTATTGACGATTCTTCGGATGCATGGGGAGTGTTACTCAAAGAGCTGCTTCTCTGGTCCTCAGCTGTCACTTCAGAAGGGGCTACTTCTACCACTGACAGTCGACAGCTTTCACTCCTTCCTCCACCCAGTTCCTCCATCCTTGAGTGGGAAAAAGATCGTGACCGGGTTTCTTGAGAAAGCTCTACAAACTTCTCCAGGGCACTAAAAAAATCAATGCGATCTGTACTAAAATCTGAGACTTCAGCCTGGCAACTGGGCTGGGGGCTTGGTGACTCAGGATCAGGGGACATGGGGAGGTCTTTCAGGCGAGATGTCAATTCTTCCATTGGCAGTAAGTGGACGTTCATGTCTGCTTTCAGTGCATCTGTCTCCAAATCTTCAACTGTTAAGTCTGAGAACTTGCTGGGCATTTCTGGGGCCTGTCCAGGTTGGATTAAGGCTTTGGATGCATGGCAGTTGTCAAGGGGGAATTTTGATTCATTGAGACAACACCCTGATGTACATCCATTGATGTCATTTAGGTTTAATTCATCTTCAATCTGTCCGGCATGAAATTCCCTAGAAGTAAACTCCAAGCAGATCACTCTTTCTTTGGTACACAGGCCTTTCTGATTTTCATCTTGTGGGACAACATGTTCCACAAAGACAGGAGGTATGGATGGGTGACCTTCCATGGTCTTTACTTCGGCAATCTGGTCTGCTGAGGTGGTGATCTCCTTCTTGTTGAGTTCTAGCCCTGGCTTGCAGATGGGTTCATGGTGGTCTGAGAGGTCGCTATCTGAATGAGATCTCCAGAGCTTGTTATGCCGCTGTTTGCTGTGGAGAACATACACGAGAAACATTTTAGTCTGGTCTGTGAAAACAATCAGCACCCTCCCAGGAAACCGCTCCCAGATAAACTTAAAACTTAACCTGCAAAATGCTTTGTTAATGCCCAATGGAAGTAGGCAATAAACATTTGCTTAATTTAACTAACAGCAAAAACAAAAGCAAAGCAAAGACAACAAAAACAAATAAATATGAGATCTCATTTTTTAACCTATTAGACTGACAAGAGCTAACCTGGTTGCTAGCAGCTAGTGTTATTGAGAGTATGGCCAAGCAAGCCCTTTCATATACTACTATTGGGAGGAATATGAATTTTTAAGAGTGAACTCTGGCAATAGCTCTCAAAATTTAACCCTTTAACCAGCAATTTTTCCTTCAAGAATTTTTCTTGGAGTATTACTACTATAAGTGCATAGAGATATATTAAAAGGATGCTCACTGTAACACTGTGGTCCTAAAACATTAGACACCAAAAGGAAAAAAAGATTTATTTAAAACAGTCCATACACCTCTATGCTATGAGGCCGGTAACAAAAAAGTCAGGTATTTTAGTGGAATGATGTCCAAGGTATACTATCAAGCGAAAAAGCATGTTGAACACAGTTGAAATGGTCAGTTCCCATGTTAGGATAAGTATAGGAAAATATCTGGAGGAACATCTCCAAACTGGTAACAGTTCTTCCAAGGGAAGGTAAAAATACTTTTGGGGAGGGCTTTACTTTCTATGCTCTGCATTTCTGTAATTTTTGAAATTATAAAATAATGAGCATGTTTATCATTCATTAATAATCAGAAAAAAAACCTAGAACAAAACAGCACTTGAGTAATACAAGGTGGAACAGTCTATGGAAGCTCATTACAAATCCTCATAACGGGGGTGAAGAGCTGATACAGGATTAATCACTGACATGAAAGTGTGAGGAGGGTGGTGATCTTTCTTGAATTAGAAGACAAAGATGAGGCTAGTAAACCTGGCAAAAAAGGTTGGTAACAGAATGGAAGAGAATTAGCAGAGAGTACAGCCCCTTTCATAAGGATCTTTGGATAAAAACTAATTAATCACTGACATGAAAGTGTGAGGAGGGAGGTGATCTTTCTTGAATTAGAAGACAAAGATGAGGCTAGTAAACCTGGCAAAAAAGGTTGGTAACAGAATGGAAGAGAATTAACAGAGAGTACAGCCCCTTTCATAAGGATCTCTGGATAAAAACCATCAGGCTGAACGGGCCGGATCCGGCCTTCGGGCCGTAGTTTGCCCATGGCTGGGCTAGGGCGACACCTGGAAAAGCAGATGGGCCAAAGGAAGACCACACACATCCATCCATCCTTTGGTTTATTTTATGGAGGGAAGGTCTGATGTGGGAAAGGCATTTCATTTCAAACCGCACTCTTGAACAAAGAAGCACAGTTCTCAAAGCTCTAGCCAAAAAGAGAAAGGTGGCCCTGTGGCTGGTCAGGATCGCCTGCCCAGGGAATAGGTCACTAACTGGTTTCTGAGGGATGGTTTCCATGACTTACAAGTTGATGAAGAGTGACCTAACCGCAGGGTAAAATGGGCAACAGCCCAAAACAACTTATCCTGGGCTCAGGGCCACGCCTGCCTCAGAGGCCTGTAAATCTCTGCTGAGTCATGTGCCTGCACTGATGTGAACCCCTGTTTGTTCTCAAGTCTGCACCTGCTCTCAGCTCCCCGTGCCTGTCTGCTGCTTGGGTGGGGATCTTTCTGACTCAGGCCTGCACAGCAAAAGGATGCTTTTCTGAGTAGGTCAATCTGTTTATGAAGACATGCTATAACCAATCAGTTGGGTGTAAGGTAGGGTTTTCACTCTTTTCAAGTTGCAAGAACTCAGCCACCCCTAGGAGGAGACAACATATCACACATCCCAAACGAGTGAGTGGCTATGTGGAGGAGCAAGCTGACTGGTTGGATAGGTGAGGCCTAACAGTGACCAACCAATGCCAATGTGCTTCCCTTTCAAGTTTCTTCTTTCATATATAGACACCCTTGTTTCCTGATCTAAGTACGACTGTGTTCTCCAATTTCCAGCCCTCACCTATATAAGCATGTTCAAACCTGAACCGATTCCTCTTAGCCACCGTGGCAGGATAATTCCCATCATGCAAATGACTAGGAAGACATCTCAGGGAGTTGCTCTCACCCTTCTAATAATGTAAAAGAACATCTTGTCAGTCAACAGGCAAATGGGATGTTTTCATGACCCCAAGAACCCACAAGGTATGATTTTTAAAACTGCCTGCAAATCACGAACCAATCAGGAGGGAACGAGACACTGAAGTTACGCTAATAGGTACAAACAGTGCATGCTGCAGCGGAACTGGCTGGCATCATTTGCCCAGCAGGACTTTTTCTTCCTGGAGGAGATGATCACCAGAAAATATTGGGTCAGGGCTCTGGAATTACATTGACAGCTACTTGTAGAGGAGAAAGAAAAACTCCAATCTGAAGAGAGGTCTGATTCTGCCGCCTTTTTCATTTTTGCAATAGGACCTGCATGGAGAGTGTGGTAGGCAGCTCTTGGATACGGTCAAGATACTCACTACCAGGGCCTCTGAAGCACTGCTGCTCCATGGGCCCTTCCTGATCCCTTCCCTCCACTCTCTCCCTCAGGGGTTATTAATCTCTGTCCTGAATTTTGTGCTTAGCATTGCCTTTCATTTTTTTTTCTTTAGAGTCACCACGTTTTGTTCTTAATGATATACTGCTCAGGTTAGTTTGTTTTGAAGTTTATATAAATGAAATACTGTATGGATTCTACAACTGTTTTGTTGCCTAACTCTCTGTTTTTAAGATTCATCGATGTGCATAGCTGTAATTTCAGAGTAAAATTTATTTACCCATCCTGTTGATGAGCAGTTCTGGCTATTACAAACAATATTGCATGGCCATTCCTGTGCCTGGTGCACACTTTGGTTTCGCAAAGATGTTTTATATATAGGAACAGAAAGGTGGGTCACAGGGCATGTATAAATCAGATTTTACCTAGTAACACCAAACTGTTTCCCAGTGAAGCTTTTTCCCAAGCCAGTTTAAATGCTCCTTCACTAGTTGGAATAGATGGAAGGCATTAGATCATATTTATTATTTTAAACTGTTAATATTTAAATTCAGCTGACATCCCCCACCTGGTTCCAGGTAGGTAGCAAGTAAACAAGTTGCCAAAAAGAACTGCAGAGCTGGTTTGTGGTCTGGATGATGCAACCAACTCCAGTTCTCTTCCACCTTGAGTGGCCTCTGACCTGAGTAAGAATTTGGCCTTTTACTTAGTAAATGGTTAAGAAGGAAATGTAAATGACAGGATGCACATGATATCCCATTTTCCTGTCTTGACTTGCTTTCTTTCATATTGTTATATGTTTGGGAAAGCACTAATTCTATTGGAGAAAGTTATATAGAGGAAAATATTGCTAAAAATAGAATATCAGTTATAGTAAAATCAAACTGTTTATGGTTACTTCTTAGGGCATTAGGCAGCCTGTAGAAAGGAGAAGAAAGAGAAAAAGCTTCAAGTGAGCATTTTCTGTGTGCTGTGCTTTAAGATTATTTTTCTGAAAAGCTATTAAGAAAATCTTTAAAAAAAGAAAAGAAAAAGAAAAGAAAATCCTTTAAATGTTGATTGTGATTGGTTGTCACCTGACCAGGACCACATCCTTTTATTCTCGGGTTCCCTCCTGCTGGCTCACTAATGTGCACCAGCTAACTAGACTTCAATGTCTCTACCAGCAAAGCCAGAGTAAAAGACAACTCTACCTCCTCTGGCCCTGGAGACAGCGGTGTTCAAAGAATCAAAACTGACATCTATGAGGACATGTGGCAAAAACTCTCCCTGGCCACCACCCAGTTTTTTCTCCTTGCCTTATACCCTGGAACCTAATATCACAGACACATGGTCAGCTTGCAAAAGCCTGAAATCTGAACTTGTCTAATGGAACATAAATCTGCCAGATACCTGCATGGTCAGAGTCGAGAATAACAAACAGGGCTGCTGGCTGTTCAATGGAGGATTTCAACACACACACACACACACACACACACACACACACACACACCCCTCCTCCTGCCTCATTCCCCGACTATAAAAAATAAAATTAGATATGAATAATATCAGTGTCTTTATGATATCCCTTAGGTCTAAGGGAGAATATTAAATATTAGGCTTCTCCAGACTCTTAAAGACACACTGAAATATGCAAAAAATCCCTTGTATTTCAGAGGGGCTATATCTGTTTGGCCCACAGCCTCACATTCTGATTAAGAGATTGCAACTAATTCATAAATCACTTTGCTAAACCTCTCTTCTACCAACCAAGAGGTGAAAGTACCAAGCTAAGAGACTCACAAAGATTCTGCCATCTCAAATTAAGTGCTCAGCGCCACCCTGGACAACCATGTGGCTAGAGAATCTAGGCTCAAGCCTCTGTCTCTCTGAGAAAACCACCGCATGCTTCCTGGTTACCTAAGCTGCAAAGCTAGTCAGAGCTCCAGACAATCACAGGAGTCTGGGGCTTCTTCGCTTTTCTAAGCAAGCACTCAGGGTTGTGCAAGAATCTGCTGGGCCCAATTCGCTTGGCAGATAGCTTGGCAGGTAGCCTGCAAGTGCCATTTCTGACAACACATCATAGATTGCAGACCCTAATGGCTGCTCACTCAGCAGGCACTCCCACTCTTTCCCTCACTGGTAGAAGCCTGATTTGGTTGGGGTATTCAATGTCCCTTGGGTTCAGGGAATGCAGTACTTTCCTAGCACCAGAGCGTGAATGTGAATTTGTTTAAGCCAGCCCAGGAAATTCTATTTTCCTGGCCAGTGATTAGTTTTAACCACATGACCCAGTCCTGGCCAATGAGTCCTGTGGAGAAGTCTATTGGGGAGGTTCTGGGAAAGGTCTCCCCCCATAATTGAAATGCCCATTCATTCAGCCAGATGCTGTGGAATTTACATGTAGATGCCTAGAAATGTGGCAGAGATATGGCAATCACAAGGAGACAAGTTCAAGGACCAAGCCATTAACCAAGGAAGGCAGAGAATAAAGATGAAGAGTACCCAAGTCCCTGATTACATCACTGAGCCATTACAGAGTCTAGTTCTGGGCTTCTTGTTACAAGTGATGGCACATGGTACAACTTTTAAAAATACCTATAGCTTGGTGTTGGGCCAAATGTCTTTTTTAAAAAATATATATTTTTATTGATTTCAGAGAGGAAGGGAGAGGGAGAGAGAGATAGAAACATCAATGATGAGAGAGAATCATTGATTGGCTGCCTCCTGCACGCCTCCTACTGAGGATCAAGCCCGCAACCTGGGCATGTGCCCGTGACCAGAATCAAACCCGTGACCCTTCAGTCTGCAGGCTGACCCTCTATCCACTGAGCCAAACTGGCTATGGCTATGCTGCCCTTTTTACCCTCATTTAAGATTTTCCTGAAATTTCTTTAACACCTAAGAAAACCACATACGCTAAAAAACCCCAACCTAACAGCTTGCAGTAGCCTGCGATTCCAGAAAAAATACTGAAATTGGCAGGACACATAGTATCCTTCCTCTCAGTGGGTCACGTGAGGACACTGCCTAACATCCGTCATGTGTCTGGGAATATATAATATTTATATCTCAACCAAACCTCAGATGCCTCTTTCTTGTGCCAAAAAGAACTGCTGTGTTCTACCTTCTGATCTAATCTAAAAATGTCATCAATATCTGGCCCCAAAGACCTATAAATTCTTTTTAAGTGGAGGAGACTTTCATAGCCTCCCAGCCTCCTAAGAGAACAGCTCAGAGGAAACCATGCCAAGTGCTGAGTAAATGGGAGGGTTTTTTAGTGGAAACCATAATGCTGTGCTGTGACCACATTTTCACAATACTTTGGGGTTGGAGAGTTGTCCCTCTGCCTGGATAGGCTAGAAGGCTCTTTAATATTTTGTTCAGGGGAAACACAGCCCAGATTCAAGAATCAAGACCAAGTCATGAGACTTACTGGAGTTAAACTCTGGCACTAGGCCCCAATGCTTCTAGGCAGCTGTGCCTTCACCCTAACAAAACCACTGAGAACATGCCTACATGGCAACAATGAAGCAAAATCTAGCATTCCACAGAACTTCAACATGTGGCATCTCTGGAAGCTGATCGTTAAATCCAGCTTAATACCTGAATCTTTTCCCCCAGAGCAGCTGAAGGTGGCTTTCACCACCAAAGGGGTAATAAATAATGCAGTGAAACAAATTACTCATTTTATAACCAATTACCAACTTACTGATGGAACAGCTAGTTCTGATTGAGACAAGAAAATGTTTAAGACCTAGTACTGGGTCGACAGAGAAAGACAAATACTGTGTGGTGTCACCTACTTGTGGAATCTAAAAAAGCTGAACTCAGAGAAACAGACAGTGGAGTGCTGGCTACCAGGAGTAGGGGTTGGGAGAAATGAGTAGATACTGGCCAAAGGGTACAAACTTCCAGTTATAAGACTGCCAAGTTCTGGAGAATCTAATGTATGGCATGGTGATAACAGCTAATACTTTATTATATACTTGAATGTTGCTAAGAGAGATCTTAAATATTTTTACCACAAAAAAGAAATGTGTAAAGGGATGGAGATGTTAGCTAATGCTATGGTGGTAAGCTCTTTGCAATGTATAAATGTATCAAATCAACACACTGTACAGCCTAAATTTACACAATACTATATGTCAATTATATCTTAACTAGAGGCCCGATGCATGAAATTTGTGCAAGGGGCTTGGCCCTCGAAGCCACGGCTTTGTCCGAAAGGACGTCTGGTCTAATTAGCATATTATGCTTTTATTATTATAGAAGGTAAACCTTCGGGAAAAAGGAATAAGTGATGGTTAAGTGCAGTGTAAGTGCTCAGTATATGTTGTTACAGTTGAAAGGTAAGATAATGTCAACTGTTTCTGTAGGTATTGAGTTTATAAATAATTTTTCCTTTGTAATTTTTTTTTGCATTTTTACAGAGCATATACAGGATGGGGCATACACAGGCTTACAGTTATTTGTATGGAAAATAATACAGTGATTAATAACCTCTCTCTTACTCTCCCTTCCTCTCTCTCTCTAGAACCAATGAAAAGCACATCCTTGGATGAGGATTAAAAAAACACACCAATAGGTCCAGCCGGAGTGGCACAGTGGTTGGGCATCAACCTATGAACCAGGAGGTCATGGTTCGATTCCACGTTGGGCACATGCTCCGGTGGCAGGCTCCAGCCCCAGTAGGGGGCGTGCAGGAGACAGCTGATCAATGATTCTTATCACCGATGTCTCTCTCTCTCTCTCTCTTTCTCTCTCTCTCCTCTCTCTCTCTCTCCATCTTCCTTCTCTCTCTCTCTCTCTCTCTCTCCTCTCTCTCTCTCCATCTTCCTTTCTCTTTAAAATCAATTTAAAAATATGTATTTATATGTAAAACCAAAAGAACTATTTCTGGGATGCACCTTTTCACCCCAATATATATCCCAATTCTGCTGATGTTGTCACATGACCCAAATTACTGGAGTGGGCTCATTGAAACCAAGCACTGGAAAAAAAAAGTCCAAAGTAGCAGCAGGCACTTTTCTTTTTCTTTTTTTTTTTTTTAACAAATGGGCCAAACAATTTCTAAGAATTTCAGCTATGCCTAGAATTACCTTGGGAGCAATCCATTTTGATAAGACAGTGCATCTGGCATTAGAAATTGTTGAGAAGGGGGAGGTGGAGGAGGATATAGGCGGGTAAATGGTGATGGAAGGAAATATGTAGGGTGGTGAACACAAAATACAATATACAGATGATGTTATGGAATTGTGCACTGAAACTTATATGATTTTGTTAACTAGTGTCAGCCCCAATAAATTCAATAAAAAGGGGAAAAAAAGATATTGAGAAGTGTTTGTTAGAATCTACACCCAGGTGAGAACTGAAATAAGGGAATAGTATTTTCCACCCTTTAGTTTAAATTACAGGGCGAAAAATAATGTTAGTTTTCATTAAATGTCTAATCTCCCATGCTAATCTCAAATGCTTATACTTATTTTGTAAAAAACTGGCTAGAGATATCAATTTTTAAACATGTGACATATCCATGTTAGGCTGTGACACATCCATGTTAGGCTGTGACACATCCATGTTAGGCTGAGAACTAGCTGCAGAGAAGGACATTTTGCCTTTCCTTAGGGAGCGTAAGGATGGAAAATCTGAGAAAGTCACACTTAAGGACCCACCTTGCCAGCAGAATCCCCTGGTACTCTTCCAGTTGTCTCATGAAGCTGGGGTTGGGCTTAGTCACTGTTCGTCTTTCCTTCACATAGTCATAGGCTCGGTCCAGATTCCAGCCATATTCCTTCATTGCATAGGCAATCACAGTGGAGGCTGAGCGACTCACCCCCATTTTGCAGTGCACAAGGCATTTAGATCCATGTTTCCTAGTTTGGGGATGGAGGTAAGAGGAAAACACAAGGGTGAGTACACTTTCAAAGCCGGGGTTTGAAATGTTTCCAAGTGTCCTGTCCTGCCCTTTCATTTTCTTGCTATGCAACCCATGCAAACATTTATCAGGTATAAGACAATGCACAAGGTACTATGAGGCACAGTAACATTTTTTCCCTAAAAGGTAGAGTTCAGTGGAAGAAGCAGACAAAGTTCACAATGGTAACTGAAATGCCAGCTGGTCACAGGGTGCTAGGGGAGAGTTTTCGATTTAGAGACTGGACCCTGTGGCTGAAGGCCAGTCCCTCCATGGCCCCAGGGGCATGTTTCATGGCGGGCACTCTCTTGAGCTACAGGTGTGGCAGTGATTCACCTAATTTACCCAAATGTTCTCAATTGCTTCCAGTTCAAGTTCCAGTCAGGGTTCTGACCCTGGAGGAGAGCACAAACCAAGTGAAACTAATCCTCCTCTGTACTCAGATGTAGCCCCGGATATTACTTTTCACAACATCACCACCCATGTCCTGTCTAGGGACTGGCTGTACAACCCGTGGAGCTGGATGGGACCATGAGATAAATGCATCATGTGGCTCTTTCAGTAAGGAGGGTGGAATACATAACTACCCCCCTTTTTTTAATGGGGTGGAAAAACAAGAAAACAAAGTTACCATAAGGTGATACTTACAACAAACACAACTAAACCTCTTAGTCTTAACATGCCAGAGTTTATTTATCTTGAATATGAGCATTACTTGGTTATGCTAATTCTGCTAATAACACAATGTCTGGCACAGAATAAGCCTTCTGATACTTGCTAAGTGTGTGAACAAACTTATGGATCTGCTGATTAGATCTGTCAGCTATAAGTGGGAACAACATTTTTAAATCTGGGAAAGAATGATTACTCTTATCACTAGTGTCATGGGCTGGAATTCTTCCCAAGTAGCTATTCCAATAAATTTAAAAATGCACGTGTCAGCCTAAAAGGGGAAATCTATTCATCCACTTGCTCACTGTATTACAGTAGATAAGCTTCCTTGGGGAAGCTTATAACTCTCCCGCTGGAGGAGACACGGGAAAGAGTTCAGCACCAATACAAGGAGGCACAAGTTTAAGTGCCAAAATGAGTGAGCTAAATAAGCTAAAGGAATGCAGAGAACAGTCTGGAATAACTGAAAGTCTCAAAAGGAAGGTAAGATTAACCTCCTAGCTGTCAATTAGATGCAAAATGTTGATGTGGTGTGTTTTTGTGCTTAGATTATCCCAAAGGACTAGGAAATACTTGTTTCGTTTCTGGCACCATAGGGTTTTCATTTACACCACAGTTGGGAAGCCAATGCACAGTGACTCAGGTGGAAGTTCAGACATGTGTTCAAATATATGCCCATCAAGCTCTGACAACTTTAATGCATAAAATTTCAGGTCTGTACCTACAGGCATGGAAAGTGTTCAAACTTGGACAATCTTAAGAAAATGCAATTATAAAACCCACTTCGATGAAAACATTTATTCATATTAAACTAGGCTTTTTCAGTGGCTGGCTTCTAACTCACGTAACGAAGGATCTGATGTCAGTTTTCAACTAACTCAACTTAAGTCCCCCTCCAACCCCCCTGCCCCTAGTGCTGGATTGTCCCGATTAAGCCTGGTATCACATTAGTAACCCTAAACTCACCCATATACAGATTCTGGAATTTAGGGCCCTGATTAGGTAAAGCACATGAGGTGCCCAGTGTGCCACTCAGGAGAAACTCACTCTCAGATGCAGGAGCCTGAGACTGAGTGCTGCTTCAATGTAACCTGGGCACCTCATGCATCTCATTCTAATCCCAGCCCTGCTGAAATCACCCTTTCTTTTCTTTGGGACTGGGGCCTCACCTTGAACTCTAGCTTCTTCAGCTGTGACCCTGACAACTTGCCTAGTTCTTTCTTTAAGGGACTAGACTATTTTTATATCATCTTGGGTTTAAGTACTATCCTCACCATTTGTTTCTTAACCTCTCTGAATCTTATCTCTATAGTCTGTCCACATCTATACAGAAGGATGACAATATATGCCTCCCTGGGTTTTGGAAAATATTACATGAAAGAATACACGTAAAGTACCTGGCACATAGTAAGCATGCCATGGGTGGCATTATTATTGGGAATCCTATATAATAAAAGCCTAATATGCAAATTGTTCAACTAGGAGTTCGACTGCTTGTTATGACGTGCTCTGGCCACAAGGGGGCAGCGCAGAACATGGCAGGTGTTGGCGACGCTGCGCAGGCGGCAGTGGAGGCACTGCCAGCTCCAATGGGCCCCGGCGAGAGTGGGACCGTGGCAGGATGGTGGAGCAGGTGAACGGGCGGCGCCAGGCCAAAGCAGGTGCAAGTGGGGGCCTGATCGCCCCGCCGATCGCCCCACAGACAGCGACCAGCGGTGGCAGGGGGTAGAGCTGCTGCCCAGCTCCCAGGTGCTAAGGGAGCCAGGTGGGGCGCCCGGCCTGGATTGGTTGCCCTGCAGGTGGGATGGTGGAACAGGTGAGAGGGTGGGGCCAGGCCAAGGCAGGGTTCCAGGTGGGGCTGCGAGGCTGGGTGTTCGAGCTGGGGTCCAATCTCTGCAGGCTACCCCCAGGGACCCCAACCGTGCACAAATTTGTGCACCGGGCCTCTAGTTCAAGATAAATGTCAGGAAAAAGAGATCCCAGAAACACACATACTTCTAATTCTATATTTAGTTCCAATGGAACCATGTTTTGGGGTAGATATTTAGAACAATTTGATATTTTATAGAATCACTTTTGATAAAAATCCCTTAATTTTACTTTTTTATATATTAAAACTTGTCATGAGTGCTTTTTTTCCTGGGAAATACCATTTGGTGTTATGCTAAACCTTTGAATTCATTGTGAACTCTGCAAAAAGAGTAGGCTGAGACTCAGGTGGAGGGAATACATACATGACTGTTGCCACTTTGAGCTCCTTGGTTTTAATTTTCCTGGGCCATTGAGAGAGGCCAAGGTCAGAGTTCACATTTTTAGGAGCATTCAGAGAAAGACCTCATTTTATAAGTTCTACTCATTCAGTGTTAAGGTCAGCTGAGGTTTTCTAGCTTTTCCAAATTTGACCTGGGGAGAAGGAGAGGACCACAGATTGTAAAAAGAAGAGTAGGAATAAATAATGCTTTCTGGAAATAGTTTGCTTTTTTTTAATCTGAAGTCCCCAAAAGTTTGCTGCCTCCCCTCTCATCTCATCAGGGCCCCATGAAACACAATAATAAATATGAGAGCAGGTTCCTGGGACTGAGCTGGTGTCAGAAATCATTTCAGTAAGACTGCGCACACGCTCATTAAAATGCACCGCATTCCCCTCTCAGAGTGAGACTGAGGACTTCTCACGCCTCGCTTTGCACAACTGCTGGGGTTGTGGCCCTGAGGAAAAGGAGTGTCCTCCACGCAGATCTGGTGGTCACTGAAAGCCACCACAGGCATTTCGCTTCTCATCCAGCGCTCCTTAATTGGGGTGGGGGTGGGGAGGAACTTGGCCCTGAACTGCAACAGCGATGGGAGAGAAAGAAAGCAGGCCTACCTTAAAACTTTCCAGTCTTTGAGTGGATCCAAGTCAGAGATTAAGGAAACCATTGTCTAAGAGGCAGCTGAAGGCGAATCCAATCCGAGAGGAGGGGAGAAGGGGTGGGTGCAGGGGGAGAAACCAGCCAGCCTGCTTCTTGGCTCAGGCCAGAGCCATGGGGCGCCCAGCACAGCTCTTCTTACTTCTAGGATTGATAAGCACTTGTCCTGGCTTTTCTCCACCCCCCAAATCAATCTTGTGCTATATTCCTTCCCAGCCCCGGCTCATTTCTCCACACCACCGTTTAAAGCCCTTGTAATCTGCTCCAACTGATCAAATTTGACCTTTTTGTAGCCCACTTTATTCCAAGCACAGCTCTCCGTTAAATCTCTCTTTATTAACACCGTCCTCCTTGGCTTTCTTTTGGAACAAACACAGATCAAGCCTGAAGCCTCCAGACTTTACCCGCAATCATTTACAGATTACTGCAAGCTGCAGCCCTCTCCTCCTCTGGGGCATTGCTGCTGCCTCGGAGATTTTGCTTTCAGATTCCTGTCAGAAGACTGGTTAGGTTTCTTTCCGTGTGTGTGTGTGTGTGTGTGTGTGTGTGTGTGTGTGTGTGTGTGTGTGTGTTTCTGGGACACCAGCCTTGGGCTTAGAGCTTCCCTCAGAAGCTGTAACTACATGACTGTTAGGATTTGTTTTTTAAAAATAATTTGGAACTGGGCTGCTAACAAGCTAGAATTTACTGTGTTTTCTGGCAGAGATTTTGCTACACTGCTTTTCTCCCCTCCTTCTCTTTTTCTTGTGTTTTTAAATAACATGAAGGGGGGAGGGTGTAGAATCTTTCTAAACATTGAGAAAAGGGGGCGTGGCTTTTCTCCTTCAACTTGTGTATCTTTTGCCCTTTATTTAAAACTGAACATCCTTTCGGTAATCATCTGAAGCGGTTCATAGCAGATATTTTTAAAATATCAAGAGCAGGACTGTTTGTCTTCAGTGCGCACAGTGCTGCCCGTGCTGATGTAGATCCTTCCTGAGTGTATGGATTTCTTACTGTCATGGGCACTGCCTGTGCTTTCCCGGGCCCTACCTAAGACTCCACAGCCCAGGCGCTTCCTCCTGTCCTCGCAGGATCCTGGAATTTGAAGACCGTGAAATCAACTAGTCCAGGCACGGCCAGACCTTGGTTCCTCAGATCATCAAGATGTTCATTACATGTCATGCCACAGGCGCTGTACTTGGTCTGGTAGTGTCTCTTGATAACAGATTCCTCTTTTTCTCACACTTACTTTAAAAGGAATTTTTAAGATCATTACCATACATGGAAAGTCAGCTTCACTGGCCTAACACAACAATTATGATTTACCTAGACACGCGGACCAGGTAAAGACACTGATCTTTGCTTCTCTTGGTTAAAAGGAGTCTAGCGAGTGTTAGGGGTGTTCAGGACACCCTTGCACTAACCGGAGACTTTCCCTAGGAGGAAGAGGAAAGATTTGAAGAGAATATGGTGTGATTCAATGTTCTGTAATGACCTTACTAATTAAAATCGTCAGCTGGGAGTAAGAGTTCCAAGTGTTTGCCTTCAGGCAGAACCTACCAAGTAAGAATCTGTTCCTTCCATAGGGAAAGAGGTGGTGACAGCTTCGGGAAACATGCTTTTATTGCCAGGAAGTTCTTCCAGTCAATTCCAAATGCCCCTCCCAGCATTTTAAATCCAGTCCCTAGTAGCCTTTTCTCTAAGAACCCTATCCTTAAAGTATGCAGCAAATCCTCCCTTTAGATGTTTTTTCTTATACAGCCATATGTACTTTCCTTAATGGCTATAAAATTACTCTTCAGAAATGCAGCTATTTTTATGCTAAAATTAAAGAGAATTTCATACCTTTTACAAAAACCATTGACTTTCTGGGGCTTCTTGCTTCTTTCCCGGCTGTCTTTGCTGTCCCACTGTGGATCTTGGGCCACAGTGTAATAATGTGTAAACATTTACATAACGCTTCTAATCCCCAAGTACTTCACCGAGTGTGGGTGATAATAACAGCATTTGTGCAGAGTGTACCTCCAAAGGGTTCTGAAAGCTTAGATAATGAATAAAATGTTTCTCCCTTTAAGAAGTTAGCAAGAGAAAAACAACAGATTATAATGCAATAGTTTCTGGTACTATAATGACATCATCCTTATATCATTAACCACCACACCCCTGAGCCCACATCTGGGAAAGGAAGGGGATATGTCTTTAACCCTTGGAGTTCAGGGTTAATGGATGAAAGGGGGAGGGACTTAGCTTTCAGCCAAAGGACAAAAGGACAAAAGCATGCTCATAAATTATGAAATACTGTTTCGAAGCAGTAGGCCTTCCAAAAACTTTTTAAAGGCAGTAGAAACTTCCCCTTGAATAAAATCTTGTACCCAGTCCAAGAACAGAAACAAATAATAGTGAAAGTTTATTACCAGGTACTAGGCACTGTTCTAATTTCTTTGGGTGTGTTAACTGTTTCTGTCCTAATAACTAATGTGTTAATGAGGTGAGTTACCAGGAGCCCCCCCC
>NW_005369061.1:676883-744502 GCF_000412655.1 Myotis brandtii | reverse complement strand
AAATATATTTTTATTGATTTCAGAGAGGAAGGGAGAGGGAGAGAGAGATAGAAACATCAATGATGAGAGAGAATCATTGATTGGCTGCCTCCTGCACGCCTCCTACTGAGGATCAAGCCCGCAACCTGGGCATGTGCCCGTGACCAGAATCAAACCCGTGACCCTTCAGTCTGCAGGCTGACCCTCTATCCACTGAGCCAAACTGGCTATGGCTATGCTGCCCTTTTTACCCTCATTTAAGATTTTCCTGAAATTTCTTTAACACCTAAGAAAACCACATACGCTAAAAAACCCCAACCTAACAGCTTGCAGTAGCCTGCGATTCCAGAAAAAATACTGAAATTGGCAGGACACATAGTATCCTTCCTCTCAGTGGGTCACGTGAGGACACTGCCTAACATCCGTCATGTGTCTGGGAATATATAATATTTATATCTCAACCAAACCTCAGATGCCTCTTTCTTGTGCCAAAAAGAACTGCTGTGTTCTACCTTCTGATCTAATCTAAAAATGTCATCAATATCTGGCCCCAAAGACCTATAAATTCTTTTTAAGTGGAGGAGACTTTCATAGCCTCCCAGCCTCCTAAGAGAACAGCTCAGAGGAAACCATGCCAAGTGCTGAGTAAATGGGAGGGTTTTTTAGTGGAAACCATAATGCTGTGCTGTGACCACATTTTCACAATACTTTGGGGTTGGAGAGTTGTCCCTCTGCCTGGATAGGCTAGAAGGCTCTTTAATATTTTGTTCAGGGGAAACACAGCCCAGATTCAAGAATCAAGACCAAGTCATGAGACTTACTGGAGTTAAACTCTGGCACTAGGCCCCAATGCTTCTAGGCAGCTGTGCCTTCACCCTAACAAAACCACTGAGAACATGCCTACATGGCAACAATGAAGCAAAATCTAGCATTCCACAGAACTTCAACATGTGGCATCTCTGGAAGCTGATCGTTAAATCCAGCTTAATACCTGAATCTTTTCCCCCAGAGCAGCTGAAGGTGGCTTTCACCACCAAAGGGGTAATAAATAATGCAGTGAAACAAATTACTCATTTTATAACCAATTACCAACTTACTGATGGAACAGCTAGTTCTGATTGAGACAAGAAAATGTTTAAGACCTAGTACTGGGTCGACAGAGAAAGACAAATACTGTGTGGTGTCACCTACTTGTGGAATCTAAAAAAGCTGAACTCAGAGAAACAGACAGTGGAGTGCTGGCTACCAGGAGTAGGGGTTGGGAGAAATGAGTAGATACTGGCCAAAGGGTACAAACTTCCAGTTATAAGACTGCCAAGTTCTGGAGAATCTAATGTATGGCATGGTGATAACAGCTAATACTTTATTATATACTTGAATGTTGCTAAGAGAGATCTTAAATATTTTTACCACAAAAAAGAAATGTGTAAAGGGATGGAGATGTTAGCTAATGCTATGGTGGTAAGCTCTTTGCAATGTATAAATGTATCAAATCAACACACTGTACAGCCTAAATTTACACAATACTATATGTCAATTATATCTTAACTAGAGGCCCGATGCATGAAATTTGTGCAAGGGGCTTGGCCCTCGAAGCCACGGCTTTGTCCGAAAGGACGTCTGGTCTAATTAGCATATTATGCTTTTATTATTATAGAAGGTAAACCTTCGGGAAAAAGGAATAAGTGATGGTTAAGTGCAGTGTAAGTGCTCAGTATATGTTGTTACAGTTGAAAGGTAAGATAATGTCAACTGTTTCTGTAGGTATTGAGTTTATAAATAATTTTTCCTTTGTAATTTTTTTTTGCATTTTTACAGAGCATATACAGGATGGGGCATACACAGGCTTACAGTTATTTGTATGAAAAATAATACAGTGATTAATAACCTCTCTCTTACTCTCCCTTCCTCTCTCTCTCTAGAACCAATGAAAAGCACATCCTTGGATGAGGATTAAAAAAACACACCAATAGGTCCAGCCGGAGTGGCACAGTGGTTGGGCATCAACCTATGAACCAGGAGGTCATGGTTCGATTCCACGTTGGGCACATGCTCCGGTGGCAGGCTCCAGCCCCAGTAGGGGGCGTGCAGGAGACAGCTGATCAATGATTCTTATCACCGATGTCTCTCTCTCTCTCTCTCTCTCTCTCTCTCTCTCTCCTCTCTCTCTCTCCATCTTCCTTTCTCTTTAAAATCAATTTAAAAATATGTATTTATATGTAAAACCAAAAGAACTATTTCTGGGATGCACCTTTTCACCCCAATATATATCCCAATTCTGCTGATGTTGTCACATGACCCAAATTACTGGAGTGGGCTCATTGAAACCAAGCACTGGAAAAAAAAAGTCCAAAGTAGCAGCAGGCACTTTTCTTTTTCTTTTTTTTTTTTTTAACAAATGGGCCAAACAATTTCTAAGAATTTCAGCTATGCCTAGAATTACCTTGGGAGCAATCCATTTTGATAAGACAGTGCATCTGGCATTAGAAATTGTTGAGAAGGGGGAGGTGGAGGAGGATATAGGCGGGTAAATGGGGATGGAAGGAAATATGTAGGGTGGTGAACACAAAATACAATATACAGATGATGTTATGGAATTGTGCACTGAAACTTATATGATTTTGTTAACTAGTGTCAGCCCCAATAAATTCAATAAAAAGGGGAAAAAAAGATATTGAGAAGTGTTTGTTAGAATCTACACCCAGGTGAGAACTGAAATAAGGGAATAGTATTTTCCACCCTTTAGTTTAAATTACAGGGCGAAAAATAATGTTAGTTTTCATTAAATGTCTAATCTCCCATGCTAATCTCAAATGCTTATACTTATTTTGTAAAAAACTGGCTAGAGATATCAATTTTTAAACATGTGACATATCCATGTTAGGCTGTGACACATCCATGTTAGGCTGTGACACATCCATGTTAGGCTGTGACACATCCATGTTAGGCTGTGACACATCCATGTTAGGCTGTGACACATCCATGTTAGGCTGTGACACATCCATGTTAGGCTGTGACACATCCATGTTAGGCTGTGACACATCCATGTTAGGCTGTGACACATCCATGTTAGGCTGTGACACATCCATGTTAGGCTGTGACACATCCATGTTAGGCTGAGAACTAGCTGCAGAGAAGGACATTTTGCCTTTCCTTAGGGAGCGTAAGGATGGAAAATCTGAGAAAGTCACACTTAAGGACCCACCTTGCCAGCAGAATCCCCTGGTACTCTTCCAGTTGTCTCATGAAGCTGGGGTTGGGCTTAGTCACTGTTCGTCTTTCCTTCACATAGTCATAGGCTCGGTCCAGATTCCAGCCATATTCCTTCATTGCATAGGCAATCACAGTGGAGGCTGAGCGACTCACCCCCATTTTGCAGTGCACAAGGCATTTAGATCCATGTTTCCTAGTTTGGGGATGGAGGTAAGAGGAAAACACAAGGGTGAGTACACTTTCAAAGCCGGGGTTTGAAATGTTTCCAAGTGTCCTGTCCTGCCCTTTCATTTTCTTGCTATGCAACCCATGCAAACATTTATCAGGTATAAGACAATGCACAAGGTACTATGAGGCACAGTAACATTTTTTCCCTAAAAGGTAGAGTTCAGTGGAAGAAGCAGACAAAGTTCACAATGGTAACTGAAATGCCAGCTGGTCACAGGGTGCTAGGGGAGAGTTTTCGATTTAGAGACTGGACCCTGTGGCTGAAGGCCAGTCCCTCCATGGCCCCAGGGGCATGTTTCATGGCGGGCACTCTCTTGAGCTACAGGTGTGGCAGTGATTCACCTAATTTACCCAAATGTTCTCAATTGCTTCCAGTTCAAGTTCCAGTCAGGGTTCTGACCCTGGAGGAGAGCACAAACCAAGTGAAACTAATCCTCCTCTGTACTCAGATGTAGCCCCGGATATTACTTTTCACAACATCACCACCCATGTCCTGTCTAGGGACTGGCTGTACAACCCGTGGAGCTGGATGGGACCATGAGATAAATGCATCATGTGGCTCTTTCAGTAAGGAGGGTGGAATACATAACTACCCCCCTTTTTTTAATGGGGTGGAAAAACAAGAAAACAAAGTTACCATAAGGTGATACTTACAACAAACACAACTAAACCTCTTAGTCTTAACATGCCAGAGTTTATTTATCTTGAATATGAGCATTACTTGGTTATGCTAATTCTGCTAATAACACAATGTCTGGCACAGAATAAGCCTTCTGATACTTGCTAAGTGTGTGAACAAACTTATGGATCTGCTGATTAGATCTGTCAGCTATAAGTGGGAACAACATTTTTAAATCTGGGAAAGAATGATTACTCTTATCACTAGTGTCATGGGCTGGAATTCTTCCCAAGTAGCTATTCCAATAAATTTAAAAATGCACGTGTCAGCCTAAAAGGGGAAATCTATTCATCCACTTGCTCACTGTATTACAGTAGATAAGCTTCCTTGGGGAAGCTTATAACTCTCCCGCTGGAGGAGACACGGGAAAGAGTTCAGCACCAATACAAGGAGGCACAAGTTTAAGTGCCAAAATGAGTGAGCTAAATAAGCTAAAGGAATGCAGAGAACAGTCTGGAATAACTGAAAGTCTCAAAAGGAAGGTAAGATTAACCTCCTAGCTGTCAATTAGATGCAAAATGTTGATGTGGTGTGTTTTTGTGCTTAGATTATCCCAAAGGACTAGGAAATACTTGTTTCGTTTCTGGCACCATAGGGTTTTCATTTACACCACAGTTGGGAAGCCAATGCACAGTGACTCAGGTGGAAGTTCAGACATGTGTTCAAATATATGCCCATCAAGCTCTGACAACTTTAATGCATAAAATTTCAGGTCTGTACCTACAGGCATGGAAAGTGTTCAAACTTGGACAATCTTAAGAAAATGCAATTATAAAACCCACTTCGATGAAAACATTTATTCATATTAAACTAGGCTTTTTCAGTGGCTGGCTTCTAACTCACGTAACGAAGGATCTGATGTCAGTTTTCAACTAACTCAACTTAAGTCCCCCTCCAACCCCCCTGCCCCTAGTGCTGGATTGTCCCGATTAAGCCTGGTATCACATTAGTAACCCTAAACTCACCCATATACAGATTCTGGAATTTAGGGCCCTGATTAGGTAAAGCACATGAGGTGCCCAGTGTGCCACTCAGGAGAAACTCACTCTCAGATGCAGGAGCCTGAGACTGAGTGCTGCTTCAATGTAACCTGGGCACCTCATGCATCTCATTCCAATCCCAGCCCTGCTGAAATCACCCTTTCTTTTCATTGGGACTGGGGCCTCACCTTGAACTCTAGCTTCTTCAGCTGTGACCCTGACAACTTGCCTAGTTCTTTCTTTAAGGGACTAGACTATTCTTATATCATCTTGGGTTTAAGTACTATCCTCACCATTTGTTTCTTAACCTCTCTGAATCTTGTCTCTATAGTCTGTCCACATCTATTCAGAAGGATGACAATATATGCCTCCCTGGGTTTTGGAAAATATTACATGAGAGAATACACATAAAGTACCTGGCACATAGTAAGCATGCCATGGGTGGCATTATTATTGGGAATCCTATATAATAAAAGCCTAATATGCAAATTGTTCAACTAGGAGTTCGACTGCTTGTTATGACGTGCTCTGGCCACAAGGGGGCAGCGCAGAACATGGCAGGTGTTGGCGACGCTGCGCAGGCGGCAGTGGAGGCACTGCCAGCTCCAATGGGCACGTGGAACCATGGCAGGATGGTGGAGCAGGTGAACGGGCGGCGTCAGGCCAAAGCAGGTACAAGTGGGGGCCTGATCGCCCTGCCAATTACCCTGCACATGGCGACCAGCGGCAGTGGCAGGGGGGTGGGGGCGCCACCTGGCTCCCAGGTGCTGAGGGAGCCGTAAATGCCATTTAACAGAGAAAAATCAACCAAAAAAATGAGTTCGCGTGTCACCTCTGACACGCGTGTCATAGGTTCGCCATCACTGCCATAAATGGTGACCAGCGGCTGGCAGGCCCTGATCACCCAATTGGGGCCAGGCCCCGGGCTGGGACGGGGAACTGGGGATGGGCTGGGGGGCGGGGAGGGCTATGACCTTTCGCTGGCTACCTGGGGGCTGGGGTGACGGGGACGGAGGTGCGGTGAGAATGTGGGGTGTCCACCGAGCTCGCTCTCACTCCCCCTACTAACCTCCCCTGGGAAGCCAGGGCTTGTGCCAGGGAAGCCCTCGTGCTCCTCCGGTGCCGGGCACCCCCAAGGAGCCCACCCCACACCCATTGGCCTCTTCCAGGTGAGCCGGGCTACAGCTGCCGACCGCAGGGGCCAGTTGGGCTCCCTGTGGGTTTGCGCAGGAGCAGGTCTGCGAGGCTGACTGGGCAGCCCAGAGGCCCATACTGCGCCCTGGCCCATGGCATCCGGCCAAGCTCACCCCATCTCTGCAAGGGGACTCAGGCGCCGTGACTCAGGCAGAGGAGGGCGTGTGGGGGCCTGGGGGCCCAGAGGTCAGCTGGGACCTGCCCTTCCACACCAGATGCTCGTGCTTTGATCGCCGGCCAGGCCTAGCTTTATCTATATATATAACAGCCTAAGTGACCAGCCGACCGGCTGACAGCTATGATGCACAATGACCACCAGGGGGTAGATGTTCAATGTAGGAGCTGCTGAGCGACAGCAACTTTGCAGAGTGCCCTCTCGCACTCCAGGACCCCTCGGGGGATGTCGAACTGCCGGTTTCGACCCGATCCCTGCAGGCCAGGCCAAGGGACCCCACCTGCCGGAGGGACCCTGCTCACTCCACAGACACCCTTTGAGCCCCAGCGCTGCCCCGGGAGCGGCCGGCCGGGGAGGGACCGCGGGAGGTTGGCTCCAGGGTGTGTCCGGCCCGTCTCGCTCAGTCCTGCCCTGCTGGCCACCTTCTAATTAATTTCCTTTCAATGTGCACGAATCTGTGCACTGGGCCTCTAGTAATTTAATAATAGAATATAAAATGTTCTTCAAGAATATAAAGTGCTCTTTTAGGTGCTACCTAGAGACTAAGAGAATGAGCTCAAAGCTAGGGTATGGGAATTTAGGTAACTAAAAGGAAGAATCTCCTCATCATGAAAGTTCTTAAGAGAAGTATGGACTCATTCTTAAAGGAGGACTTTACAAACAGAAGTGCCTGTCACCTGCCAGCGATGATTTGAATGTGGTCCCACCTGAAGGAGGAGTGTGGCCAACATGCTACGCCCTCTCTATTGAAGGCATAAATAGGATTGGCAAGGAAATCCCCAGGGACTTAAAAAACAAATGAGTGTTGAGCCCTGGCCAGGTGGTCATCCTGTACACCAAAAAGTTGTGGGTTCAATTCCCTGTCAGGGCACATATCCCCGGTCGGGGCATGTAAGGGAGGGAACCGATGGATGTTTCTCTCACACATCAATGTTTCTCTCTCTCTCCCTTCTCTCTAAAAATCAGTAAGACATATAAAAAAATGAGCGTTGACCTATTAATACTAATTAATACTAAACACCAAATTAAAATAATCAAATAGCTTCACTAAAAGGACCAATTAAAAATTTAAATTTAAGGAAGACATCAACAGAAAGGCCAGAGAAAAATCTCACTATTTAGAGTATCATAAAAGTAAAGTAAAAAAAAAAAATGAGAAAAGATTTCCAAAGATCTCCTTGTTTATAGAGAGGAGGACCCAGTATTCTATCTGTGTGGAATAATGTCAATTATACAACTTTAAAATGTCTCCATTGGCAACTTAAGCATTTCATTCAGAATTTCTCCCTTCTCTCATTTTTATTTCTTTAGCTGCAGCTTCAGTTTATATACTCTAATTTTGTGCTCAGTGGAACTAGCCAACATGAGATCATCTTTCAAGGACTTCATCTACTTACAGGAAAAGTATTAAGTCACTAGTCATCTTTCCCCGAGGATTAAGAAATCTCAGTCTTCTTTTTAAAAATTGATTTTACAGAGAGGAATGGAGAGAGAGAAACATTGATCGGTTGCCTCCCTTTTGCACCCTGACCAGGTATCTAACCTGTAACTTGGGTATGTGCCCTGACTGGGAATCAAACCTGCTACCAGCTGAGCCACACCAGCCAGGGCTTTTTTTCCGAGTACTCTCAGTAAATACCTATTTCAGGCCCCAGGCATGTGTGGTGCACATGGAACAAGGGTAAGAATGTGTTCGAGACCCATTACTTACTTTGCTTTAGAGATGAATTTGTAAGTGTCATTCCAGTAAGCCAGGAGATCCGTTGCCTCTTCATCATATACCCGAATGTTATGATATTCAAAGACTCCTGGGAAGAAGTTATCTATCTCTCGAGTGACATTCAAAATATACCGCACCCTGCAAAGAAACCAAGGGAGAAATTGGCTCTACTACTCAGGCTAAATCCAATTTCTAGCACTGCTTTTCTTATTTACAACTTTTTTACTCCCTATGCTGAAATTAAATACCAAAATATTGAAGAAAGCTAAAAAACTAAGAGGCTATACTTATTTAGTACAGAAACTGTATAATAGGGTCCTGGGCACACCTGCGCACCAGGGAGTTACTGGGAGAAAAGTTGTCTACCAAGTTGAACATCTAAATTCCATTTCAGTTTGCGTAATTACACAATCTCATCTTGGATAGTCTTTTGAAAACATGTCTTGTATTTTACTCAAAAGAATCAGCCTGAGGCCCATGAGGGAAAATTCCTCTATAGTCACTAAAATTACCAGCAATATAATTTATTCTTTGGAGGTCACTTGTATTAAATTATGTATCTTAAGAAACAAACAAATAAAAACCAGAAGAAGGAAAAGTTTCCTCCCTTCCTAAATGCCAGATAGTCAGATTTTGCTCTCCTACTCTCTCTAAACTACGAAATGCAAATGAGACCAGAGCTGGGAGGGTCAGAGGAAAGTTGGATTTGAAACTCTCTGAATTCTCTAGGCTGCATTCCTGGCTGCCATGGCAGCAGATGTGTCTGAGAGCTCTATACTGAGAGGCCTGCAGGAAAGCGTTTCTGTATCAAAAAATTTTTCTGCTATCTGTCTCCCTGCACAATCTCAATAAATGCTCGGGTTTGATTTGCCAAAGGGTGATCTTTTCTTAATGCCGTGTGAACTTAGATATCACGGGAGTTTGCTCCAACAACACAGCACAGGCTCCCTCATTTTTCTGCAGAAGCTGCTTCCTTCTCAGAATCGCATAAAGGGAGGGTTCTACAAACCCATCTCCGAAGTCAGAGAAATGACTACAGGAAGGGAGAGCCGTAGAGAACCAGTTCTGTGGTTAGGTGAGGAGACCAAAATTGTTCTGGGATATGATTTGAATCTGTTAACTCAGCATCAAAGTTTATTACTAGAAATGATTTTTCTTTTTAATTTAAAAAGAAAGCACGTGCAACTTGGGAAAGTCTAACAGTTCACCAAAAGGTTAAACATAGAGTTACCATATGACCCAGCAATGCCTCTCCTAGGCAGAAACTCAAGAGATATGAAAACAGAAGTCCACCTAAAAATTTGTACATGATTGTTCATCTCAGTTTTTAAAATAGCCAAAAAGTGGAAACAACCTAAATGTCCATCAACTCATGAATGGATAAATTAAATGTGGTATATTATGGAATATTATTTGGCAAGAAAAAAGGAATGAAGTACTAATAATACATGCTATAACATTAATAAATGTTGAAATATAATGTTAAGTTAAAAAAATTCTTAAAAGACCACATACTGTATGATTCCATTTACGGTATATGAAATGTTCAGAATACGTGAATCTATAGGGACAGACAGTAGATTAGTAGTTTCTAGAGGCTAAGGGAAAGAAGGCAATAAAGGCAGTTAAAGAGTATAGGCTTTCTTTTTGGGTTGAAAATGTTTTAAATTGCTTGTTGCACAACTGTGAATGTACTAAAAATCACTGAAGTATACATTTTCAGTGGGTGAACTGTATGGTATATGTATTATCTCTCAATAAAACTGTCAGAAAAAGCCCAGCCAGTATGGTTCAGTGGTTGAGCAATAACCCTTGAACCAGGAGGTCACAATTCGATTCCTGGTCAGGCTTCATCCCCAATAGGGGCATGCAGGAGGCAGCTGATCAATGATTCTCTGTCATCACTGATGTTTCTATCTCTCCCTCTTCCCTTCTTTCTCTCTAAAATCAATAAAAACATAGTTTAAAAAACTGTCAGAAAAAAAATGAGCAAGCACACTTCTTTTATTTAAAATGAAAATGCATGCCTGGCCAGTGTGGCCCAGTGGTTGAGTGACAACCCATGGACCAAGAGGGCCCTGGTTCAATTCCTGGTTGGGGCAAATGCCCAGGTTGTGGGCTCGATCCCCAGTAGGGAGAGTGCAGGAGGCAGCCAATTGATGTTTCTCTCTCATCTATGTTTCTATCTATCCGTCTGCCTTCCTCTCTCTCAAAAACATATTTTTAAAAAACTTAAAAAAAAAAAAAAGAACAACCTTCCAACTCCAATTCCAAACTTCAGTAATGGATTATGGTAAGACAGGACTTCCTAATCCTTTTTATTATAGAGCTTTAGGCAGCTACTTCCAGTTGGAATTGGCACTCCTTGAAATTTCTTTGCCATCTCTATATGGAGTAGCACTTTACTTGGGGCCCTTAAGTGAGTAGATTAGTGAAAATAGCCTTCATGTAAAAATTACACTTGAAAAATCCCTTAAATCACCCACAGGCACATGTTTTGGGGTATAGATCCCTGAACTGTAATTCTTCACCCCACTAAAGTTTAATAAATTTAAGAAACAAGATCTAAGTTAATATCCAAATATCCAATCATACTGTCTTTTAAAACAAACAGATATACCTACATTTTATAATTTAGCCTTATGGTAGTAAATGAGATGAATAGGTCTCATCTTCAAGCGGGAGTTGTAAGTCAAAAGTCAAAGTGTATGTATGTGTTATGTGATTCCAATGCATTTCCAAACATTGCTATATCAAATCTCAGATTTCATATTAAACACTGTATCTAGGTGCTAGTTTCCCATAAACCAGTCTAATTTTTCCATCATTCCTTCACATTTACTGAGTATTCTATAAAGCTCTGAGCTAGGGAGATGTATGTTTTACACAAAACTAAGATAGAGTCTCTGCTTTTAAGAACTCTAGACTTAATTCTTAACAATGTAAACTTTCCAAGTTCTATTTATTTCCATATCTTAAATTAAGTAACCAGATTTCCTCCCATGGAACTCTTTTTATGATTATTTGGCTTAAGTCTTGCTCCAAGTTCATTTTAGCAATTATGACATACCTTTCTTCTGGGGGAAAAGTAGGGAGTATGCATCTAATCATGTTAAAGATAACCAGAGGCTGACTTGGAGCTGACAAAACAGGCAGCCCATAACCAGCCAGGCAGCCATCGCTATCTGTGGTCTCAGTAGGTCTTATCTCTGTCTACAATGAAGAGTTAGCATGGCCAATTTCCAGACACGATTTTCTCTTCTCTTGTTGGGATGATCTGACCTGCTAAGGCCAAATTCAATAAAAAATTTAGGCATTAGCTAAGAAATAAAAAGGAACTAACGGCAATAGCTTTTTACTTGCTGAATTTCACTGTGGTCTCAATTGCTACAATAAAATTCAATAACCATACAGTTTATGAGCACATTTCCTCATACAAGGTAGGTCTTCTTGTTCAATTTCAGAAGCTCATCCATTTTTAACCTACTTAGTCTACAAGTAACTTATCGAGTCTCATTTATCTTTGTACACTTAAAAAAAAGTCCTCGCCTGAGGATGTGCCTTTAGTGAATTTTAGAGAGAGGATAGGAGAGAGAGAAAAAGAGAGAGAAACATCGATCGGTTGACTTTGGTACACTCCCCTAACCGGGAATTGAACTTGCAACCTAGGTATGTGCCCTGACAAGAATCAAACCCACAACCTTTTTGGTGCATTTGCTCCAACCTACTGAGCCACCTGGGTAGGGCTCATTTATCTTTGGATCCCTAGCACCTAGCACTATGCTAGACCTACAGAAGACACTCAATAAACTCTGAACGAACAGCTGTGAAACCGACATCAGTTCTGCATATTCTTACGTAAAAATAGGGACCAAAGGTAAAACTATAGAGACAGCAAAAAGATCAGTGGTTGCTGGGGTTGGAAATGGGGGGGGGGGATAAATGGATGGAGCATAGGGGATTTGTAGGGCAGCAAAAATACTCTGTAATACCATAATGATGGATACATTATTCATTTGTCCAAAGCCACAGAATGTACAACAACCAAGAGTGAATCATAAGCTATGCATTGGGGTGATTATGGTGTCTCAATGTAGGGTCCTCAATTATAACAAATGGTGGGGGATAGTGATAATGGGGGAGGCTATGTATGTGTTGGGGCAGGGGTATATGGCAAATCTCTGTATCTTCCCCTCAATTTTGCTGTGAACCCTTAAACTGCTCTAAAAAAACCCACACAAACTTTTTTTTTTTAAGGAACTAATAACTGCATTTGGTTTTAAACAGGAAGAAAGGCTTACACATTTGTTTCTGAAAGCCTTGCCACTGAAACAGTTGATCTTTCATGGTAGGCAGGAGGATGAAACAGTGGGAGAACAGCAGTTTTAATTCTTATTAGACTGAACTTGGTTAGAATCAACAGGAAGCAACTCTAGAGCGTAAAGTAACTCACTGACACCTCTTTGACTGGAAACGGTAAAGATCAAACAGTGATGCTTACCCTCGGTTCTGTAAATCCTCTAAGTTAGAGGCATTCCATTCGGAGCCCTGTGGAACCAAAATGAGAGGGTTAGGGAGCATTAGCAAGTGAACCAAATATAATATTTAAACAGGAGTCCTGTGAGGGAAGCAGCAGTTTCTAAAATGAATGCCAATACCATCAGTGAATTTCCTCTATGTGCCAGGTACTTTATGTTGTCATGTTTAGTTTTCACAAATGATAAAGTTACCTTCATTTTTTATAGATAAGAAAACCAACTCTCAGAGAATTAAAATAATTTATTTTCAAGATCACAGTGATGGAAAGGTATCTCTGATCTCTGACCATCCTCCAATCTAAGTTAAATGTCTGTTATTCTTGTTTACAGTACTCTTTTTTCAAAAGCATGTATTGCAATTTTTATTTATGTATGTATTTATGTGTTTATTGACTACCTCTCTTCCACTGTAATGTAAGCTTCTCTTGTTCCATATGGAAACTCCGGTATACGCCCTGACACCTGGCAGGTATTCAATAAACACTGTTGAATGAACAAAATGGCATTGTTATGAATTAAACCTAGATTTCAGTGTAAAGCCCACACTCTTTCTAGTGCATTATGTTTCATGTAGGGAGTTGGGCTGGGGTAGAGAGAGAGAGAGAGAGAGAAAGAGGGGAGAGAAAAGAGTGAAATAGCAGCTTCTGTAAAAAAAAAATTGAGGGGAAACAGGATACACAAAATTTAAGGAGGTTTTATAGATTATCTGGAAGATACATCAATTTTTAATATTTTGACACATTTACTTTCTCTCTTCTCTTCCCTTTCATTCAATATATGTCCTACTTTCCCCCTCTGAACCATTTAAAAGTAATTTGAGCATCATGTTACTTCACTTCAATACTTGACCATGTATCATTTAAGAACAAAAATATTCTTTTACATAATTTCATTTTTACAACCAAGAAAGATAATATCAATACATATCTAAATTTCAATAATTGTCCTTAAAAATATACTTTAGCCTGGTGGGGTGTGGCTCAGAGGTTGAGTGTAGACCCATGAACCAGGAGGTCATGCTTCAATTCCCAGTCAGGGCACATGCCTGGGTTATGGGCTTGATCCCCAATAGGGGGTGTGCAGGAGGCAGCTGATCAATGATTCTCATCATTGATGTTTCTAACTCTCTTTCTCTCTCCTTTCCTCTCTGAAATCAATAAAAACATATATTTCTAAAACAAAACAATATACTTTATATTCACTCAATCAAGAATCATACCTTACATTGAGTTGCCATGTCTCTATCTCCTTTAATTTAGAATAGTCCACCCTTATCTTTATTTTGTCTTTCATGACATTAACATTTTAATAGACTACAGGTGTGTAATCTTGGGAGAATTGCCCACAATCTGGATTTTTCTGATTGTTTCCTGATAACGAGATTCAGGTGAAGTATTCTTGGCAAGAATATTACAAGGATGATGTTTTGTACTTCCTACTGCATCAAATCATGAGGCACATACTGTCACTTTGTCCCATTGTTTATCATGCTGACTTTGAATTCTTGGTAGTACCTTTGTGTCTGCTACATCCTTCTATTGTAGAGTTTGCTTTACAAGTAGTCATCTTTAGGTGTAAGCAATCTTTGAGGCCATGTGAATATTCTGTTTCATAATAATCCTGTTATGCTTTAAAGTTATTTGAGTTAAATGGAATTTAGCATTAGGAGACTTGGGTTCAAGTCTGAAATCCCCCTCCTACAGTGGGGCATTAGACAAGCTACTTAACCTGTCCTCATTTTCCTTATCTATAAAATGGAACTCTCCACCCGCTCACATAGTTCTGTACATCTAGTGAGTACCTTCCTCCTTAAATTACAAATATAAAGTTTCTCCCAATTCCTTCTGCCATGTGAGAATACAAAGAGAAGTCTGAAACGCAGAAGAGGGCCCTCACTCAACCTGCAGGCACCCTGATGCCAGACTCTCAGCCTCTAGAACTGTGAGAAATAAATTTCTGCCTTTTATAAGCCAACAAACAAACAGTTTCTCGCATATTAAAATGGGAAAACCTTCTCTTCATTCTGAATCCTTCTCTACACACTGTCCTTTCCCCCTTCCCTTCATAGCCAAGTTTCACAGAAACATAATCTAACACTTCCTCTAATTCCTCATTTCCCATGAATCTCAACCCACAGCATTATGGCTTCTGCCCTCATCATTCTTGCTAAGAACGTTACTAATGAGTTTTCTAATTGTCTAACCCAAGGGTCACTTTCGTATCCTTATCCCTTTGGTCTTCTGTGACTATCTATCTGATATGGATCATCACTCCATCCTTATGGAATTAGATCACACTCCACAAATATCTACCCTCATGCCTGGCACAATAAAGAGGATCAACTAATGTTTGTTGAGTGATTAAATGAAACAAGTAAATAAAGCACTGTGAAAATTGTTAAGTGTTATGCAAGCACTATCACAATATTACAAGTGAAGTGTAATTTAGCCATTTAACTGGAAGATCTCAAGGATACTGTACCCAGGTTCCAGTAAGTAATGAACTGATCTTCCTCCTCCTCCTTTCCCTCTTCCTCCTCTCCCTCCTCCTCCTCCAGACTAGAGCTCAGCTGACTTGCTTTCCAAAAATATGGAAGGTTCTGAAGGCTTTAGGCTCAACCTTAGAAAACCAGCTCTCACACCAAAGAAAGAGGCAAGACTACAAAGGACTTCAAGGAGACAGAAGTCAAGTAATAAAGGGTTGAGTGGCTAATATGGAACCAGGGAAATGTGATCCCTCAACTCCTAATTTAGAAATCTAAATCCTCTGAGAGGGACTCTGTCCAGCTAGATGGAAATAACCCTGACATGATGGGGAAAGTCCATGGTTTTTATCTACCTGTTAAGAGAAAATTCAACCTGACAATCTGAAATGACACATATCCAGAAACAAAATAAACTAAAAGCCCTAGCTACTGTCTCAGTGAAGCCTGTGCAATGTGACTTGGGCTGTGGCTATGGCTGCTTCAAGTTCAACCTGAAAGAAAGAACTGGAATCAATGTGGTGTAATTACTTTTCTGCCCTCAATGCAAATGCCATTTATATTGGCCTCCTGGGGTCTTCCACAGATTCAACCTCTTTTTCTCTCTGCTTCTCAGGCTTACAATGACTTAATTCCATGTGGGTTTTCACTATGTTCTATGTAATTATGAAAAGCATTTTCTAATATTCCTGAAATGTAAAATGAAATCTTGGGACTGTAATACATTTTTAACTAAGTTCATTTCCATCTTTTTCCATGTAGGTTCCCCTACACTGTACTCTCGCCCAAAGACCCAAGTGACTGATTTTTTTTTTCAGTTGTTATCCTCAGGAAATAGCCCTGTTGGGGTCCAAATGTTCCAAGCAAAATAGAAGAGAAGAGCACATTTATGGCAAATAAGAAAGAGTATATTGCAGTTCTCCTCAAATCAATACAACTTGACACAATCAAGGACTGGTATCCCAGGCTATATCATTTTCATCATACCTACAGCCTCAACACTTAAATTACATTACTGTGGCAACCAGGCCCAAGATCTCTTTTAACTTTATCCTATACATCTCTAGTAGAGGGATGAAAATCATGAATATAAATAAAAATAGTCAATTTGATTATTGTCAGACTTATTCACATATCCACCATTTCTCTGCACCTACTGTAAAAAAGTAACCACCAATTTGAGGCTTAATTTTTCTTTGAAAAATAAACACTATTCTACAAGGATATGTTATGTCAAATTTTGAAAAATATACCAGCAGTAAAATTCTGACTACTTTTTTTTCATGAACAACATTATTGGTTGTGTGTCCAATACTCCTGTGTTTCCCTTGTTTAACTAAGAAAGCTGCCTGCCTTTCTGCAAAGGGTCTCTGTTCACATCTTGCTTTTTCTCAGCCAAATCGGCCAGCCTCCAGGAGAGATTTGGTTGGGCAAATGCTTCCAGCTCAGAGAAACAGTACACTCTTAAGGGTGTGGAAGAACTTTTTCTGGAAATAGTCTGGCTTCCAGCCAAATGAATCCTCTCTCCTTGCTGCAGATTTTCTTTAAACTATGCTCTACACCAGTGGTTCTCAACCTTCCTAATGCCGCAACCCTTTAATACAGTTCCTCATGTTGTGGTGACCCCCAATTTCATTGTTACAAATGGAACATAATTAAAGCATAGTGATTAATCACAAAAACAATATGTAATTATATATGTGTTTTCCGATGGTCTTAGGCGACCCCTGTGAAAGGGTCGTTCGACCCCCAAAGGGGTCGCGACCTATAGGTTGAGAACCGCTGCTACACGTTTCTTCTTCAGACCAGCTAGACACCTTTTCAAATAAACATCTCTGTGTAGCGCACTGCAGAGCTGAACATTCTTCCAAGGGAGGGGAGAAATCCTGCTGTCTCCCTTCACACAATCTACTTGCACTCCAGGCATGGCAGCTCTATGCACACCATAAAATGATTTTGCAGAAAATTACCACCACCATTTGCAACTTGGATAAGACATCCTTTTCCGTGTTAATTGCTGGGGAAGCCAGCAGAGCACAGACTCACTGGAGAAGATATAGGGGGTTGGACACAGGACATGGTGGTGCAAACAAAGGGAGAAAGCCATCAGGGAAAAAGTACAATAAGATGTTGAGATAATCTGTTCATCTACTTATTTTGTTGGATAAGAGTTAAATTTCAGGATTCTCTACTTTGATTTTTTTCTCAAATAAGAAAAATATTCACAATAGAAAGAACATGTCCATTCTCTTGAAAACAGAATTGTACCTGAAGCAGAATAGAGTTTCCTTTTTCCAAAAATATGGACATCGATACATATTAAAAATGGATTGTTCTTTCTATTTAGTACTATTAGAATTTGTTTCTATGTCCTAAAATATACCATTTGAAGAGGGGGGTAAGAAGAAGGTAGTTCTTGAAGAGGTGGCATCAGAGACTGGGGAAGTATGACTGAAATTAAATAGGTTGGCCAGTCAGATATGGACTGTATTTGATATTCATGTCTATATCCTTTTAGGTATAAAATCTAAGCTCAATGGAGAATTTAAGTTTATAGTGCTGGTCACTTTCAAACATGAGCTATTGTGGCTATGGGCACTTGCCCTTCATAAAAATGTGATGATACATGGAGACAAGTTGGGGGCAGGGTCCATTTGAATGAGTGACTCATAAGTTTTCTATAGATAACACAAAAATTCTTTCCAGCAATACTAGAGCAGGGAATACCTGAATCCTCATGGAAGCATACACAAAAGACAACAAAGACAGATGCTTTACAAATGGAAAGGTCAATGACAGCTTTGCTGTATGATCTACATCCAGAAATAGCGATGATCAAGTTAAAGTATGGAAAAGAAGCTCCCTTCCTAGCTCACAGCTTTTCATGAGTAATTTCATAGCTATACACCACTATGAATCACTCCATAGTACTCATACTCCAGAGCAAGCATGTCAAACTCAAAGGCTAACACCAGCCAAATAAACGAGGCATGCTGTGAGCTTGACATGCTTACTCTGGAGTGTCAACAAGTTAATTCAGGGCACAAGCCTTCCATGACACAAAGTCTGACTGCTTGGTGAAATAAACTCTTGAATATTCGGGATGAGATGATCCCGTTTAGTCAGTTCCTGTGCATTTATTCTTCTCTCCTGCTTCCCGGCTTCTAATTATTTCACAGTTCACAAATGTCCTCACCAGAGAAAGAAGTGGAATTCAAACCAACTGAATTTAGTTCCTTGTTAGCATTTTTGGTCAAAGTGTGTGGGAAATGGAAACAAAAACAAGGTTTTGCCCTGGCCGGTGGCTCAGTTGGTTGGAGTGTCGTCCTGTACACCAAAAAGGTTTCAGGCTTGATTCCCAGTCAGGGCACATATCTAGATTGTAGGTTTGATCCGTAGGCGGGACACCTAAGGGAGGCAACTGAACGATGTTGTTTCTCTCTCTCATTGATGTTTCTCTTTCTCTCCCCCTTCCTCTCTCTTTAAATATCAATAAACATATCCTAGGGTGATCATAAAAACAACAAAAAAAAACCCATAGAGGTTTTGGCATCTCCCAGGCCCCCTGCCCCCCAATTTTAATTGTCCTAGTTAACCTTGTTCCCATTACAGATGAAAACTAGAGCCTTTAACATTTAGAATTTTAGAAGCTTTCCCAATTTATCTATCAGAGAGGTCCTCTTGGGCTAATTACAGGTTACTGAATGTTCAAGAACTATGAAGAACAATTTTAAATCACTAAATTTTTAGTAATCACAAAAGTATTTGGAACTCAAAATGTAGCTACAAGGTTCAAAATGCTTAAAAATCCAATAGTCTCTCAGTCGTAAGTAGTTCCCACTTGCCCTGCTCAGATATCCAACCTTAAGACACATTTGACAGACTTAAAAGAGTGACCTTAAAGGATCATCCTAGTTGGGTACACTGTAGAAAACTATTACAAACTGGTTGTTTTTTACTTTGACTATTATGAAAAGCCCAGATGAGATATTTAATAACCCATGGGGGGAGGAGGGGAGTCCTGATTTGTAGCATTTGCCAGTTTCCTTGGTGTAAATTTTCCCACCATAGTCAATCTTATGAAATCACTGAATGAGAAACTGGGAATAGATGAGCATAAGCTCACCATTATATAACATCTCCACCACACAATAGACATAAATAAATGTAAGAGCACAGATAATAGTAAAAAAATTAGAAACTGATGAGGTTTGAGTATTTATTACCTTTGTTTTGAATGTTGTTACATTTTATTTAAATTTAATAAAATTTAACAGTTGCCCCTTCCCCATGGGTTGGTATGGACTATCTTTGGCACACCACTTAAACGGGCCCCAAAACTTACCAAGAACACGTGCTCAAATATCTGTGTAGGACTGTCCATCTGACCCAGAATCACTATCATTTCATTATCTATAAATTCCTTGAATTCTCTCAGGTTGCAAACCATTTGCATTTCCAACTCAGTTCGTATCTGAAACAAAGATGACATATTATACTAATTTCTGTAAAGTCCCTCTGAACTTTCAATCACTCACCATTTTTAGCCCCATACCTATCCCACTCCTAGCCTTGACACAATGAGGACTTAAGGTCTCTTACCTCTTTGGATGTGATATTCTCCAAATCCTTCTGCATCATAATCTCCCTTAATTTGGTTTTAATTAGTCTTTCTGTTCGCTCACGTTCAGTTGGTCTGAGAGAAACAAAAATTTTTCTTAGGCAGGAATTTAATTAAGTTAATGAATGTGCTATTTGATTATGGTTCCAAATTGATAGGTTTCTATTACCTTTAAATTTATATTAGGGAGGAATGGCCAAAAGAGAACAATATTTTTAAAAATTTCTTTTCAGAATGTAAACGTAGAAATTATTACTTGAAGAGGTTGTACATGTCTAAAAGCCCTTAAATATATTCACATATATAGATCCATGAAGGAATAAAGGCAAATAAGCTACACTGAGTGTAAACTTTAATGGAGGACCATAATCCATATTTTCTCATCAAGTACCCCTGAGTACCACTTGCTGAGCTGGGTAGGCCAGTGATGTGACCCACTATGGAATTGGGTCTTCTGTTGCATAAAATGCCACCTAATGTTTGTCATTCATTCATTGCCATGGTTTTAGAAAACAGGAAAGAGGCAAGAGTCATTTCTGCCTTCTTTAATGAGGCAAATTTGCTTCCAAAATGGGTTTCAAGGATTAACTACCTGGAATATCTCCACTCAAAATTCTTTCCTTTTCACAAAAACTCTCACAATATCACTGTGAAATGGTTATCCCCATTTTACAGATAAAGGAAATAAAAAGCTGAAGGGTTAAATGACATGCCAATGATCACATACACTGGCAAGAGAACCAGAACTGTCAGCCCAGCTTAACACTCTACCTGCAGGATTATGTTGCTTCCCTTAGTCTTCTGATTCTTTTAAAAATAAAATTACCCTTGGAACTTTAATATGAAATCAAATTAGGAAGCTGATTCTCCAATTACCAGATAGATATTGGTTCAATGTAACTGGATGCTTCTCTCAAAATGCATTATTTCATATTATGCAGAATTTGACTGAGGCTGACAGAGAGGACTTTCCGTCTCCTCTTTCCCTTCCTACCTACTCAAGAAAGGTATCTGCTCTGTGCCTCCTTATTTGGAGATGGACATGGACTAAGCCTTTAGGCATCCTGCCTACCCTTGCTGCCTACAGCCTTATCACTGGCTGCAAAAATAGCTTTAGTAATCTCCAAAGATGGATGTTCTGACCCCACAACCTTGGGGCTCCCTACCACTTGGGCTTTTAGTTTTTCATGAACCCTGCAGAATACAGCTAATAATTATACCCTGTCAGTCAGTCCTCAGCCTCCCTGTCTTGACTAGGACTAAAATTCTTCATCATGTTCCCCACCATTTTCCCTAGACATTGATAATGGTGGAGAGTTACACATTTCAGTCTTCTATTAAAGAGAAATATTGGTAAAAAACAAAGTTTAGCATCTTTGTGCATGGTTTAGATTCCCTAGTTTAGCAATCTTTATCCAACTCCTTCACACTTGCTTGAGGCAGAGTGGTTTGGGAGCAGACACATGTAGGTTTTAATTTTAGTCCTGCTGCTTAGTAGTGGTGTGAACTTGAACAAGTTCCTTCCTTTCTCTGAGCCTCTTTCCTTTTATATAAAATAAGGAAAGTAACAATATCTGCCTCATGAGGTTCTTATGAGGATTAAGTGAGACACCTTTATGAAGTGCCTGGCATAGCATTTGACCTAAACTGGAGGCACCATTTAGGTATGTTCCCTTCTTCCCCTTCCTTGGATTTTAAAATATAAACTTTATTCACAGAGCATTTAAGTTCATTTGGCACACATTCTCCCTGCGTTTTCAGCATATTTAAAAAAATTTTTTCTGGTCAACTTAGGGAGGAAATGGAAAAAGCATTACAAGACAAATACACTTTCTCAATTTCACTGGAGAAAAATTCAGAAAATACATACAAACACAAGAAAATAAAAACCACTGAAAGTCCTTCTATCAGAGACAATCATTATTAAAATACGGTGACTGATAGCTTTCAATATTTGTCTATGAACAGATAAACATTTGTTTATTAAATTATCTTAAAACTGGGGCTATATTGTACATACTAAGAACTAATATTTAATGAGCTTCTACCAGGTGCCAGGGAGTACATTTCACACTATTTTTTTTGTTTGGGAATGTAGAGAAATTATGGGCAATTTCATTTTCCTCTTTTGTATTATAATTTCCAAATTTCCTCTAATAAAATTATGAAAATAAGAAGGGTTTTCTCTCTTTCATTTAAGTCTGGTTCAGAATGTCCATTTTTGAGTCAGATGCAACATTCATTCCTCTGGTACCCATGAACCAGCTGTAAAGCCAGAAATTAGTAACATTTCCCAAGATTCTGAAAGCCAAACTAACCCTTACCTTTTTTGTTACTGTGGGATCTTGAAAGGATTAAGGCTAATGAAAAAGAGGTCCTAGTACCAATAACACCCTTTTCATTACTTTTCTGACTGTTCTGTTCACACAATTCTTGGAAATGTCACCTTTTCCAGTAAAAATCATCCTGTATAATAAGAGCCTAATATGCAAATTGTCCCCTCCACCAGGAGTTTGACTAGGGGGGGGGGGCCAGCCAGCCAAATTCGGGAAGGGAGGTCCTGGTTGGCAGCCCGCAGCCCCTAGGGACCCTACCCGAGCAAGAAATTCGTGCACTGGGCCTCTAGTTTATTATATTATCTGAATTAAGCCTTTTTTTAAAAAAAAAAAAAATCATGAACTATTTTGGTATTACTTTAGGAATCTGTAGACGAAGGTTTAGAAGGTCAGGTAGTAAGTAGCTACTCTTCTTTCCCAGCTATAGAATACCTTGGAAATGCAGAAAGATCAACTCAGAGCAAAATAAACATCCTGATTAATTTCCAAAGCAGGAACTAAGTGTGAAAAAAATTTCTAAAATAGTCACATAAGTTTCAACACACAGACCTAAGAGGAAATAAACATCAGCTCCACCTTAGGCCTTTATTTAACTCACAGTACACCAGGAAGATTTAATAAAATCTCACTGAGACAGACTTAACAAGGCAAAGGTCTTAACACAAATTATAAAATATTGAAAAAAAATCTGCACAGATATCAGGTTAGAATTAACATGAAACCTAAGTATTATTTTTAATTGACTAGAAACATCTTTACTTGACTTTTTTTTTTTTTTTTTTAAATCCTCACCCAAGGACATGCTTCGAGAGAGGAAGGGAGTGAGAGAGACACAGAAACATCAATGTGAGAGAGAATCATGGATTGGTTGCCTTCCGTATGTGCCCCAATCAGGGATTGAATTCGCAACCTTTCAGTGCATAGGACTACACTCAACAAACTGAGTCACTCCAGTGGGAATAGAAACATCTTAAGTATTGGAAACATCCTTTTAAAAGCTTCTCTTTGTCATTAATTTATTTATCAAACATTTCTTTCACAGACAATGCAAAGGCAGACTTTAGCTTAACTCCTTTAAATTCGAATTTCACATTAGTGGAATCTGAATTAATGGGATTTTATGATATTGCAGTTCTTTTCTATGGACACTATATTGTGCCCAGGAGTGAACTCCTCAGGCCTTTGCAGACAACAGAAAGAACAGGGTTCTTTATGTGGCAGTTGTGTAGTGTAGACAATGACTAATATTGCTGGGTAAGACTAATTCCCCAAGAGGAGAGATTAGGGAGGAACAGTTGCTTGTGGCATCCTAGAACACAACAGAGAGGACTTCCATGATCCTTAGCAAACTGACTTACATGTCAGTGAAGAGAGCTGGAGAGTCAGGCCGGTGGGACTGTACATCTTGCATGGCATTCCATTCGTTGACTGATGATTGATCTGAGTTGATATGGCTCTCATAGTAACTCACCCAGGTGAGAAACAGGCTGCCTGGGTAGTAGTTATGCATTCTGGCCACTTCACAAGCCTTGTGTAAACTCTGTAGTGCAGACCTGAAAGATACGCAGGGAAATGAGCACTGGCGAATTATGGAGGTATCAAAAGGCCAATAATCTATCTATGTGTAGTTCAATCTCTTCCAATTTTTAAATCCTATAGAATTTGGTCTCTGGAGAATCTACTCCCTGGAATTCAAGATTCTCTGATTCTGATTATAGTAATTATCTGATCATAACACTTGACTAGACAGTTCGTGCTGAAAGATATAGAGCAATATTAAGGTGGGGGTAAAGGGAAACAGGAGAACTAACAACTCAACAGTAAAAAACAGGTCCAGGTACCTATGAAACTCATGACTCCATAGTTGCAGTCATGCTGTGGCTATGCTGTGTCACCAGAGAACTAAAGATGGCAACCATTTGCTATAGAAAGATATGTTTTCCTTGGCACAGAATCATGTTACAGCATACATTCTCTATTATTCTTGGAAGCACCACAAAGATCACAGATAGATGTCCCTAAACTTTTAGGATATGTTCTTGAATGTCCAGGCAGCACTGATCTAATGACGTTTAAAATTCTTGCTGCCTTAGTCTCCCAATTTCTTTAAACCATTTATTCATACACTTGAGCTACTTTCTAAGAACAGCTCTGGCTATTCTTAGACTAATTAAATCTCTGACTCTGAACTCAGGAACCCAAGAGTAAACAAAACTGAAAAGTACCTTTTTGGTTATATGCTTAGGAAAACTAAAGCCAGATATTCTAGAAAGTTAGTTACACAACAGCAGGGATCTTTTTATGTTTTGTTTACTGATGTATCTCAAGTGTTTAAAAGAATGCCTAGTTCATAGTTGAAGCACAGTTAGTATTTGTTGAATGAAATGTGTCTTATTAAGCTATAAACCAATGTCTTTCCTAAGAGAAAAGAACAGTATGAGAGAATTTTGTGGCAAATCCATTTCCATCTTTTTTTTTTTTTTTAAAAAAACTCCTAAGAGAAAAGAACAGTATGAGAGAATTTTGTGGCCAATCCATTTCCATCTTTTTTTTTTTTAAAAAACTGATTTTAGAAGGGAAAGGGTTGGGTGGAGGGACGGAGTGGGAGAGGGAGAGGGAGGAGAGAGAGAGAAACATCTATTTATTGTTCCACTTATTTATGCATTAATTGGTTGCTTCTTGTATGTGCCCTGACTGGAGATGGGACTCACAACCTTGGCTTATTGGGACGATGCTCTGACCAACTAAGCTACCCGGCCAGGGGTACATCTTTTTCTTAAAAATGCCTTTTAATTTGTTTTTTCCTCATAATAAAAGTGATCCATGCTCACTTTGGAAAATTTAGGAACCTCAGGTGAAAGGTAGAAATATCTTGTAAAAGGCAGAAATGTATAGCTAATAAAGCATTTCATTTAACAAATACTAACTGTGCTCCAATTATGAACTAGGCATTCTTTTAGGCACTGTAATCTAATGGCCCAAAAATAACGACTGGTAAGGTTTCAGTAGAGATTTTTCCAGTCTTTTTGTCTATGCATAGATCTACAATAAATATATGACCATATTCTGCATACTATTTCAACCTGTTCTTTTATTTTATACTTCATCATCAACATCTTTCTATGTCAATAAATATTCTTCAATTAGATACTTTTCAATGGTTTCATACTTAGCAACATGGACATATCATAATTTAACTGATTCTTATTTTTCAGATATTTAAATTGTTTTCTATTTTTTCCTATTAAAACACCGACATTCTTATAGTTGAAATTTTTGTACACGCCCATGATTATTACCTTAGGATACATTCTTAGAAATAGAATTACTAGGTCAAAGGGCATGCAAAATGATAAGGCATATTGGCAAATCATTCTCCAGAAAGGCTATTCCAGTTTATTCTCCCATCAGTAACATATAACAATATCTGTTCCATGAGTCCTTGTCAACCCTGTATAATGTTAATTTAAAAATAATACCATTACCAATTTGATAAGAAAAAAAGGACAGACCAGTATATTTTTATCAGGAAAACAGACTTTTCCTTAAAAACAAGGTTGTGGAATCTTTAAAAAATGCTTTTCTATTATTTAAAGTAAGCAAATTCTCAGAGAATTAAGTCAAACTCAGAGAATTCTCAGTGATTTTCAGTTTCATTATGCAGATTCAAAGGAAAAGCCAGCTTAGTGTAAAGCACAGAATATTCAATGCATGTTTTCCTCATCAGGAAAATACATGCTTCAAAAGCATATGCCACAAGCGCCTGGCACAAGTGCCCTAACATACACTCAAGCTTAGCCACCTCAGATACTGCAGCTGCCTACAGTAGTGGGAGGCTGCACTAACTACCTTCCTGTATAGGAAACACCTGGTCTAAATGCTGCTTTGATACACACATCTTTTTTTTTTTTTTCCTGTGACTTTCAGTTTACTTCTCCCTATGTGGTACACCAAAAAAGTTTATTCTGCAGGAAGCTAACAGAGCTAGGACTAGTCAGTCTGCTGTAGAACATCAAGACTTGAAATAAGGTTACTGCTGAAACTTTACTGTTTAAAAAATTAACAATGCTTTGTACTTCTCCCCAAAATATAACTGTCACTTATGAACTTATGCTGTTTGGTTTTACTTGGTACCTGGGAATACATAGGTGAGTTGCCTTTAACTGAGCCCGAGTCAAAGGCAGTCATAAGTTTTCCATGAGAAATTTATTTGTGAAATATGCCCTAAATCTAAAAATCTGGTCTCAACACATGACCTGAAACTCTGTCCTACTTCAATTACTCCATGAAACGATAAGACTGTTAATTGTTCAGCTGACTGTTTTAGGACCCCACCCACCTCAAGCCTATCAATCATGTTATTCAGGAGTAAATGATCTCCCTGGAGTCTTTTACAGGCTCCTTTATTTCTTGTTTGGCTTTCATTCTGTCCATTCTGTTCCTCACGAGGACTTCTACTACAAAACAGGCAACTGAATGAGGACCTAAAATTCATATTCCTGACTGGGGACAGACATCATTCCTTAGATATATTAGATCATTTTTTTTTTGGATAATCTAGAAAAAAAAGAGAATAAGAGTTTATTCTGTTTAAATATAAGAGATACTTGAAGACCAGTTATGCAACCCCTCTAAAACCTGTTTTCTCATCCATAACAAGGAGCTAATACTACTCTTTTGGGGAGCTTATGTAATGATTATATGTAATCCATGTAAAGCACTAGGCACAATGCCTGACATACAGTAAGTAAGCTAAAAGTGTCAATATACCAGCTGATGGTTATTATCAACTACAATTTTTTTCTAGGCTTTATTTGCATTATGCAAATAGTTTGACAAACAATTACCAGCAATTTAAATGAAGCTTTTCTATCTATAAGGTAACTCCATCAATGCTATCCCTGATTACCTTAAGAAATTGAACGCTAATGCATAGTAGTAGTGTGATATTTAGACCTGGCACTAGATTGCCACTAACTTAGTCAATAAAATTCAGTTCTAACTGACTATCTGATTCATTAAGTTTCAGAGTCTAAAAACACCTCTAAATATTATTTGTTCACCAATGTTCAAGGCTTTCCATTGTGATAATTTGAAAATTAAACTTCTAAGTCATCTTTAACTATGATGGCTACACAAACAGATCACACAAAATTCTATATACACAAACAGATCAGCATTTTCAAAGAGAATTGTATCATTTAAAATACTTCGCACAAAATACTGCTCTATTAACACATTAAAAAACTTTCATAGAGATATTAAAATTCTTACCACATTGCCTGCACAGATACAGGTTTGAATATGTGGATTCTGTTATCTGTTGATACGCTGAACCCTCTAAGGAAAAAAGAATAAGACAAAAATCCACAAATGAGAGTGGGTTATTTCAGTTGTGCGTTTTCAAGGCTGCTTCCCAGGCTACTGGCTCAGGCACTTCATGTAGACTAGAGTATAGGACATGACTGAAAAGCTTCAACAAATTGTCTACTTTTATGTACTTAGCAGAATGAATGGACTCCCACGTTGGAATTAGGGAATTACATAGTTTTCCTGCTGTAGCTAAGGACAAACTGTTCAGCTGTATATTTCTACTTGGAAATCTTATGGGTATGTAGCAAACCTGACCCTGTTTTATAAACTGGAGCAAACATCTTGGTCTCTTGGGGACACATTCTAAAAACACCAGGGGTAGGGGTGGAAGGTCACTGGAAGGAACTGGCACAGAAAAGGGGTTATACTGTAGGCTGACAGCTGGCAGAGGCAGCAAGAGGTTATTTGAAACAGAACATATCATCCTCTGGGAGAACATTGCAACAGTCCCACATGCTCAGATTAAAGAGGGAGCCAACAAACTAGTTCCTCTTTGTTTGGATTCTTACCATAGTCAGCCTAGAAGAACAGAAGTGAGAGGCCTTGGCAAGTTGCATTTTTACTCCACTTCACAAAACAGGAGTTTAAAAGGACTCATTGAGCTGCTGACATGACAATTCATGTCATGGGCACAGTGGGCCTCCCATTCAGCTGAATGAATGGGTAGTGAGATGGGAACCCCACCCCTTGGCTTTCTGTAGGAAGATAAAAAGGGAAAGCTCTTACCCATCACCATCCAAATGAATTAGGGTGTCACTCCAGAGAGGCAGGACTAAGCCCATGGTACAAGTGCTACTGCAAGACAAGAAGCAGGTCCATAAGTCACTCTGTTATTCTAGGCAACGTTCTGTTTAGTCCTTAAATACTTAACAAAGAAAACATTGACTGAGCTACTGAATTACTGTCTTGCAAACGGCCACTGTCTAAAAACTCCAGGTGACTGCTGCGGACTTGTGATGGCAGGTCTCAGCCCAAAGTCACAGAACCCAACTCAACTTCAAGAATTATTTCTAATGACAGAAACCACTGCTGGCTGCTGAAGACCTCTGACTACGTCATTCATTCAATTTTAATTCTGAGGTTTACATACATCTTTTGAACCCCAGTATACACTAAATAGTCTAAATGGGAAAGGGAATTAAAATATTCAAAAAAGGAACTGTTAATGGCTTGTGATGACATTAAGAGGGACAAGAGACCCAACTTAAATAAATGCAACAGTGCTTTGTGACTATGCACTGAACTAGCACTGCTGAAATGCAGAGTGAATAGGAATGTCAACAACCAACAGGGTAGCCCTGGAATGGTGTATTACAATATTATTTAAATCACACAAGGAGGAAAGTTAACAGGTAGAGACAGGAAGCCAAAGACTCCCAATTGTGTGCTCTATCATACCACTTCTCTGGACAACTGTAATCTACCCCAGATCTCTGCTACTTTTTCTCCCTAAGCCTGCCATAAACCACTCCCCGACCTCCATCCAGTTTCCCAAAGGCTCCTATCCCCTCTCCCCACCAATATATCTAGAAAAGTCTCAGGTATAGGAGAAAGAACCTTGGATGTGGGAGGTAAAACAGTGAAGTATGGTTAAGAGCACAAGCTCTCGCCCTAGCCGGTTTGGCTCAGTGAATAGAGCGTCAGCCTGCGGACTGAAGGGTCCCGGGTTCGATTCCGGTCAAGGGCACGTACCTTGGTCGCAGGCTCCTGGCCCTGGGCAGGGGCATGCAGGAGGCAACCAATTAATGTGTCTCTCTCACATCGGTGTTTCTCTCTGTCTCTCCCTCTCTCTCTAAAAATCAATGGAAAAATATCCTTGGGTGAAGATTTAAAAAAAAAAGAGCACAAGCTCTGGAGCCATTTGGGCTCTGGAACCTGAGCTCTGGCACTAACTGTATATAAAATCGTAGGCAAACCATTTCATTGCTTTGTGCTCTGGTTTCCTCATCTGTAAAGCTGGGATAGAAATACCATCTTCATTGGGCTGTTTTGAAAATTAAATTAGGTAACACACTAAAAAATGTGCAATAACTACTATTTATTGAGCAATTATACTATGCTGAAAGATCTGGATTTACTCTCCTTCAGTACTTCAATTCCTTTTGACAACTTATTTAACCTCTCTTCTCAGCCTTAATTCTTCATCTTGATATGCAGGTAACAAGACCCAGCCTCATAGGGTTATCATGCAAATCTAAAATATTGAAGGTGAAACATATATATTAATGTACTGATATGTAAAACAAATGTTGAGTATGAATCTGTAGTGGGTGCTCTACTACAGCTGAAAGTGATTTTGGGGGAGGGGAATATTATGAAAATGTATTAAAAACAACACAAGGACTACCACGCTTTAACTGTTGGAGTCACTGCAGTGCTAACGAAGGCCATGCCCTAGTTGAGCTGTGTCTAATGATTTCCACTGCACTTGCTGGCCTGTGTTCTCCAGAGTCCACCAGTGGTTCCAGAGTTCAAAAGATTCAAATCAAGATTGAAACTGCTTATCTGCATTGAAACCCTAGCCCCGAACTCCAGATGCATAGTTATCATCTCAGAGTTTGGGAGGGAGGAAGACAGCTCCACCACTATTTTTTAAGTTTATGAGTGCAAGGAAAATTTGTTTAGAAAATCATTTCCCAAGGTGGAGTGCAATTATTTTTAGGTTTTTTGTTTTTATTTTTGGTGAGTACTTAGCCAGTTCCTAGCAACAACTATAATTTGACAAATCTAGAAATTAAGCAACTACAGAAGAAGATATAGAAGATGAGCTTGTGACCAGACACTAGTTAAAATTTTGGACAAATGACCATGATATGTAGAAACTAAACATCATGTTTTCAGCTTGTATTCAGGTTAGAATGCTTTTTTATAGTAAGAAATATAGCTTTTTCATACAAAAGGAAAGAGAGGCCTGAATTAGGCACATCTATATTTTTATCCAGTTTACCTTGAATCATGAGATTTTTCTCTATTATAGTTATTTTATTAGATATGCACTTATTCAATTATTTATTTATTGTTAATCCTCACACAAGTATATTTTTCCATTTATTTTAAGAGAGAGTGGAAGGGAGCGGGGAAGAGAGAGAGAGAAACATCAATGTGAGAGAGACACATCAGTTGGTTGCCTTCCACACTCACTCCAACCAGGGCTGGGGAGCTTGCAACTGAGATAAATGTCCTTAACTGGAATTGAACCCGGGACCCCTCAGTCCTCAGGCCGACACTCTATCCACTGAGCAAAACTGGCTAGGGCCAACAATTCATTGAGCCTACATGTACCAAACATTTCAAGGTGTTGGGAGTACAAAAAAAAATAAAACAACACAATAAAGCTATCTTGTTTTATAACCTTGAAATATATCCAATGCAATTTGGAAACCAAGATTATGCTGTGTATTAAAATATTTATTACTTAAATATGCCACAGTATTCAAAGAACTTGTAAGTAGGCTAAAAGAAGTGCTGTAATATATCTTGAGAACTACTTGGGAAGAGGATGTCATAAGCAATCTGCATTTTACTTTGGTTTAATACTGTTCTGAAACATTAACTTTTTCTATTGTCAGATACAAAATGATACACATTCCTCCAACAGCAATTCGATAAACATGATATTAGATTACCTGAGCACTACTGTTCTCAAGTAGGCAGCACTTCTCTTACTGTCCAAGTAGCTAATTCAGAGGATATATGGAAATTCATAACACCAAGTTTATCAAACACAATGGAAACCAATTTTTATAGCTTTTCATATCATGTTTTGTTTTCCATAAACTAAAATTTTCTTTTGCTCGGTTTGATTCAGGCAGGACTATTACTGAAGATAGATGCAGTTCACTGAGGATAAAATACTGGGCAGCTGTATTAATAAGCAGTCTGGTTTTTTGGGGAATGTTTAGGACAAAGTAAAAGAGATAACAGACATCTTATTTCTCACACTCTGAGTCAGGAGAATCTGAATTTGTTGCCTTCTCTCTCTAGGGCAGCGGTGCTCAACCTGTGGGTCGCCACCCCTTTGGGGGTCGCATGACCCTTTCACAGGGGTCGCCTAAGACCATCGGAAAACACATATATAATTACATATTGTTTTTGTGATTAATCACTATGCTTTAATTATGTTCAATTTGTAACAATGAAATTGGGGGTCACCACAACATGAGGAACTGTATTAAAGGGCCAGAAGGTTGAGAACCACTGCTCTAGGGGAAGACCCAAGTGAAGTTTCCATGTAGCCCCAGTGCCTGTTTTAGGGGGGTTCCAAAGGAGGAGTCGGGATGAAAGAAGCAAAGGAAATAAGATCCGGAGCAGCGCTGTCCAACTGAACTTTCTGCAATGATGCAAATGTTCTACATATGTCCCGTCCAACATGGTAGCCACATATAGCTAGAGTACTTGAAATGTGGCTAGTTGTAACTGAGAACTGAAATTTTAATTTTATTTAATTTTAATTTATTTAAATAGTCATGTTTGGTTAGTAGCTACCATACTGGACAATACAGATCTAGAGATATAAAAACCCAAATCATAGGTCTTAAAATACTAATGAATGTAGGCAAGGTTGGTGATCTTAGAGGATAAATGTTTACTGAAAGGTCTGCTGCTTAGCTAACACCAGAGGTTAAAACCATGCAGGAGGAACAGCTTCCTAAATGTGGCTTACAAACTTGCGTAATTTCAGAGCACACAATTAAAGGCTGTAAGTGGTGTACAAGGTAACAACTCTCACCTTTGATCTTGTGAACCCACAAATCATTTTCAGGCTGACTGCCACTACAAGCTCAGGTAAACACTAGTTTGGGAAACTTTACTGTGACAATGTAACCCCCACCCCCACATTAAAACAAGTAGAATCACTCCCAGTCTCCTCTTCTCTTTGTGGCTAAATTCTCCCAGGCCTGGGTCACACCCCTCGCTTCTCCACAGTTCCATTCCAGTCCTGAGCCAGGAAGTCAATGCTTTGAGACATCTGGCAGGATTTCCTGAGGCTTGCTATCTAGAGCGCAGAGATCTGCTTAGCAGTCACATTCCACAGCCTTCCCAAGGTCTCTCCAGAAAGAGTGGGCAAATAAAAAGAAAAGCAGCAAACCTTAGAGACACAATAAAGCCAGGTTTTGTGTCATGTCTGATATTTCTAATCATAGGACGCAAAGTGCCACTAAAGTCAAAGGTGCATGATTATAAAAGTTTCTGTTTTGAGTTTAAGGAAAAAGGAAGCAAAACATTTGATAAAAGCAAGGGGTAAAGCCATGAATAAATACAAGAGAATGGAGTTAAAGTGGGCTCTCTTTGAACCTAGGACTCATTGGTACAGTATCACTAAAGCAAGTCATTACTGCTTAAAGACGATTGCAAAGAAAGGACAGCTCCTCCCCTCACCCCTCCTGAGGATACAAGTTAAAATCGTCTCCACCTAAAGACGAGAGGAAGGTAAGGAATAGTGTAAATTAGAAACACATTACCAAAGACATTCATTAAACATTTTCATCTCTCAAGATTGTGTGACTAAGATATTTTTGTGTTCTCTAGTTTTAGGCATTTAACTTTAAGAGTAGCACTGCATGTTTTTGTGATAATTCAAAAGACAACTGGAATAGGTTATTTAAAAGTAGTCTTCTCATCCTCCTTTTGTGATACCATACCTGTCATTAGAAGAGAAATCCATTCCTAGAACGATGCTTTCTTCAGTGTCTTGTCTACCATTGGTTGAAACCACTACCATATAACGTGTTCGATTCTGGTAAGTACTTTCTAGTCTTACAGCCTGGAGGTTAACAGACAACAAAGAAATTATGAAATTTAGAAGGTCAATTTTAGATCATTCAACCTTTTTTACATCAGCATCTTAAAACATACTTAGGGAGATAGCAAAGCCAGTAGTTAGAAGACCCACATTCAAATACCAGCTCATGTATTAACTATAAAACCTATAAATGTTACTAAATTAATTGGAGGGAGAAATAATAATACCTATTCTATTTGGGTTTTGATAATAAAATAATGCGTGTACAGCACAGTGCTTGGCATACAGTAAATAAATGCTCAATAAATGTTTGCAATTAGCACAATTTATAATAATAGCAATTACCAGATCATGTTCTAAAGATTGAAGAGGGGAATGTGAGGTTGTATGAATGGGAACATTGGACTCACAGATCCAAGTCCCATAAACAATTATAATACAAAGCAAACTATTAATATCTAAGAGGAGTTGCTCTATTGAATTCTTATAGATTATATACTATAAAATTTCTTTAGTTTCAATAACAATTGAAGCTTATATTATTTTTTATCATAAAGTTTTTATTTATTGTTTATTTATGATATTTTAAAAGGGCCTTCAGAAAATTTGAATATGGACATGGTCTTAGATGATATTAAGGATTTATTGTTAGTGTGATAACGGCATCGAGATAATGCCTTTTTCTTAAGTATCTGAAATGAAATGACATGGTATTCAAGTTTTACTTTAAAATATTCCAATAATGGGAAGCAACTAAGATGTTCTTCAGTAGCTGAATGGAAAATCAGTGGTATAGCCAGACAATGGAATATTATTCAGCACTCAAAGGAAATGAACTATCAAGCCACGAAAAGACATGGAGAAATCTTAAATGCATACTACTAAGGGAAAGAAGCCAATCTGAAGAGACTAGGTACTGCATGATTCCAACTATATGACACTCTAGAAAAGGCAAAACTCTAGAGTCAGTAATGATCATTGGTTGCCATGGGTTAGGAGAGCACGGAGGATTTTTAGGGCAGTGAAACTACTCTGTATAATACTAAAGTGGTGGATACATGTCATTATTATTCTTTTTAAAAAAATATTTTTATTGATTTCAGAGAGGAAGGGAGAAATAGGGAGAGACAGAAACATCAAAGATGAGAGAGAATGGATTGGCTGCTGCCTCCTGTACGCCCCCCACTGGGGATCGAGCCTACAACCCAGGTATGTGCCCTTGACTGGAATCAAACCCTTCAGTCTGCATGCCGACGCTCTATCCACTAAACCAAACCAGCTAGGGCTACACGTCCTTATTAAAACCCATAGAATGTACAATACCAAGAGCAAACCCTAATGTAAACTATGGACTTGGAGTTGATAACGATGTGTCAATGTAGGTCTATAAATTGTAACAAATGTACAACTCTGGTAGGGGATGAAGATAATGGGGGAGGCTATGGGGATAGAGGGTATATGGGAAATCTCTTGTACAGTAAGTCCTCACTTAATATCACTGATAGCTTCTGCGACTTTAAGCAAAACAACATATAACAAAACCAATTTTACCAGGGGCTAATTGATAGAAGCAAGCTATGTTCCTGTGGCATCTCATCAATATTGTAACAGAAAACAAGGTTGAATGAAATGACATTAGTTGAGGACCTGCTGTACCTCCTGCTCAAATCTCCCGTGAACCTAAAACTGCTCTAAAAAATAAACTTTTGCAGGTTAGGGATACGTTCATGGCATAGATTGTGGCGATGGTTTCATGGTCTTTACTTATTTCCAAACTTATCAAGTTGTATACATTAAATATGTACAACTTTTTGTATGTCAATTATACTTCAATAAAGTGGTTTAAAAAATGCTCCAACAAAAAAAGAAAGAAAAGGGGAACTAGATGAAAGAAATCTGGCAAAATGTTGATGGTTATTAAAGCTGTGTAATGGGTTCATGAGAATATATTTTGTGCTTTATACATTTGAGAATCTTATTAATAAGAAGCTCAAAAAGATACTTTATAAACCTTAAAAATAAAGTAAAATCACTTCCACTCAACATTCATTCAAATATTTACTATATATCTATTGTGTATACAATCAGAGCAGAAGTGCTGAGGATTCAAGGGTGGAGAAGAAAGAGAAATACAGTCCCTACCCTCATGAAGTGTATAGTGTAGTCCGTTCTTTTTCTCTATTGACAAAAAGCCAGGGAAATGTGTACTAGAGGCAATTTCTTCTGTATAAAACAACCCCACCCACATTCCTTATCTCAGAAGAGAGAGTTCCAAAACCATTAATTGGCTCAAGACAATTGTCAGAAATTTCTTTTTGGAATTCTTTCAGTGCTGTTCTTCTTGGAGTCTCCTTCCACTAACTCCATCACTGGCCAGGCAACGGGAAAAAGAGACATAGTTACAGAGCTCAAATGACCCATTTATCAAGTGAGATTCCATAGGTATCTTTTTGTCTCTATTCTGACACTCCTAAGAAAAGCCAGGGAAGCACAAACAGCAGAAATGGCTACATTAAAGCTTGTTTCTCCTAAGAAGTGATACAAGAAGCAATGTTCACCATTCTGATTCCAAGTACACAAGGTAGAGAGCTGCACTGCTGGCTTTGTGTTCTATGAATAGAGCAGTTCAACCCAAATTCACTTGTGAGAAGCTAAGAGGAACTAATATTTAAGTTGATGAAGGTCTAGCCCTAGTGTGCTGGGACCAAGTGAGCAGTATACACATAGAGCTATGGATAGGAGTACATGCAACGTGAGGTCTGGAGGCATCGTCGACTCTCTGATTCTAGAGATGCTTCACAAAATATTAAACTAATCAGAAATTCAGTGCAGGCAAACTAGAGTTTCTTATAAACAAGATCTCAGATATTATTATATATCTAAACTTGGGCTTGCCCTGGCAAGCTCTGAGCCAAATGTTCACTTTGCTGAATATGTTAGAGGCGCTTTTATCCTCTGTCAAGGCTCTGAGAATTTCTGGCAAGGCTCAAATACAAATGGCATGGGAACAACTGAACTGCGGTTCTGATAATTTACTGACAGCTTCTACACCAACTAGTGGCAACTGATTAGCTAAGTTGAAGCTGATAAAAGGAAAGAAAATAACCTCCATAATTATTAACTATCATGCACGTTATCGGGCCAAGTTAGCATGTGGGCAAGTTTCTTTGTAATATTCAGTGCAAACACTAGTTGTCTCTTTTTATTTTTTTAAAACCCTGACCCAAGGATATTTTTTCCATTGCTTTTTAGAGAGAGTGGAAGGGAGGGAAGGAGAGAGAGAGAGGAGAGAGAGAGAGAAGAGAAGAGAAGAGAAGAGAAGAGAAGAGAAGAGAAGAGAAGAGAAGAGAAGAGAAGAGAAGAGAAGAGAAGAGAAGAGAAGAGAAGAGAAGAGAGAAACATTTATGTGAGACACACTAATTAGTTGCTGGGGATCCAACCTGCAACGCAGGTATGTGCCCTTGACCGGGAATCGAACCTGAGACCCTTTAGTGTGCGGCCGACATCCTAACCACTGAGCATACTTGCTGGGTATATTTATTCTTCCTTCCCTTCCTTCCTCCCTATTATCTATCAATAATACACAAAGCATTTCAAATGTTTGGCCCTCATGTCAACAGATCATCCCAAACCTAATGGGAAAGGCCCCAGTCATCTCATTCTGACTTAGGCCTAAATAAGTGGCATATCTCAGATTCACTGAATTTTAAGCTTCTTAGATGGAAAAACAGCACTTAGAGGTCCTGGGATTTGATGATGGACCTCTAGATAGTATCCACAGGAATTGCTAAATTCTTACTAATGGGAAGTGCAGCTTATTTAATCAGGGGGTCAGGAGCCATGACATTACTTCAACTACATCCTAATTAGAAGAATGAAATGAAATTTTTTACAGAAAAAATTCTTCAATGTCAGGGGATTAACCTCAGGCTCCAAAATTCTTCTTAAGCTTCAAAATTCTAGGTTAAGGAATTAAAATTTTGCCGAAACCGGTTTGGCTCAGTGGATAGAGCGTCGGCCTGCGGACTGAAAGGTCCCAGGTTCGATTCCGGTCAAGGGCATGTACCTGGGTTGCGGGCACATCCCCAGTAGGAGATGTGCAGGAGGCAGCTGATCGATGTTTCTCTCTCATCGATGTTTCTAACTCTCTATCTCTCTCCCTTCCTCTCTGTAAAAAATCAATAAAATATATTTTAAAAAAATTTTTTAAGAGCCAGAGTATTAAGAAAAATCAAATATCCACCCTGTTTTGAGGTTCATTTCATATTTCTTTTTTGGGGGAGAAGATTAACAAAACATAATAATCTAATTTAATTTACTAAGCCAATCAGAGAAATTTAACTTAAAGTGGTAGTTTGTACATAATAACCTAATATTAGAATTGGCAACAATTCCAACATTTCTAGTCTCCAGAACTTACATGGAATAAATGACTGGAATAAGACAATGATTAAGATGCATCTGATTAATGAAAGTTCTCAATGAAAAGGATAATACTGCAGTTTATTTTAATTGTCCACACAAAACATATTTTAGATTTTTAAACTTAGCAGCAATAGCAATTGAGAAAATTATTCCAAGAAAGTCCATTTATTGACTACATTTGAAATCCTATTACAAGTTTCAGGTGAACTGGATCCAGCAATCCTAGGACTGAGGTAGGTCTGAGAAGTAATCTGCTCTTGCTTTATTTCGGAGGCAAGAACCCAACCTGATTTCAAAATTTATCTATAAAGAGTGATGTTAAAACTTCCCTCAGTAACTAAATTTAAATGTATCTGATTACAAGCAGCTCACAAATACCACCTGATCCAATAACTTCTCTCCTCAGCATCATCCAATATCAGGAAATACTCCTCCCTAAGCTTACACTGTATCTTTGCCTTTAATTTTTTTTTTTTCCCACCAAAAGTCTAACATCATGTCCCTGCATGCAATGTTTACCTGCAGGGAAGCCACGTTATAAAGTCCCAACGTCTAGACAGGCAGCTCACCCAGTTTATTAGAGAAAGCTTTCAAAAGTATGTAAATATTAAATTCTTGCCAAAAGAACAAAGCAAAGTCAATATCAAAAATTAAAGGAGATTTTATGTGACACTAGTAAATTAAAGAACACAGAATTCAAAAGTAATAGAGCTTGAGGGAGTCTTTGGATATTATTTTTTAAAATCTATCTTTATGAAATTCTTAAAGAAGAAAAAATCTGACATATTCTGTGTAGCTATTAAAAAGTTTTATTTACTGACATGGAAAAATATCCACGATCAAGTGTGAAGAAAGAAGATTATAAACAGCACTCGTATTTTCATCTATTTTTGTAAAAAACCACAACTCTCTCTGGCATACTTTTGCTTAGAACTACTTAGCCTTTTATTTCATACATCCCCCAATCTCATTCATCCATTAATAAGTTCTCAGTTATCCACTGTCACCTTTATAAACACACACACTTGCACCCACATGTGCATCCCCCTCCCACTACCCCCAGACATAAGCCCTTATTATCTTAAATTACTTTATACTTTTGCTTCTTAGAATTACAGAGATAATGCTTTAGACAGACTAGAAGGTTTTCGGATGCTCAGATTTGGCTATTTTCATCACTGTCCACCTTAGTAAGAACAATTCTCAGAATCATTCTCTCTCTCTCTCTCTCTCTCTCTCTCTCTCTCTCTCACACACACACACACACACACACACACACACACACACGACTAGAAGGGTACTTATCAAAATAGCTAAGAATGGTTTTTTTCAGAGTGTAGGACACAAAGTGATTTTTACTTTGTTCTTTAGGCCTTTCTGTATTGTCTGATTAAGAGAAACAAAACCCAATATATTTATACTTAGAAAAAATAAACCCATTTTCTTTTTGGAAAAAAAATTGTTAAAACAAACAAACAAACAAAAAACTCCTTTTCTTAAACTCTCCTGCAAAGTACTCAAAAACACCTCCTCATATCTTATTAGCACACTTGAGCTCTAGTTAAAAACATTAGTTGATATTAATTCAAATGTTAGAAAAGTCCTTAAATTCTCAGTCTATTTTTTAATAAATAAATGGGTCTTTGATAATGTGCAACAGTACTATAAAACCACTGTCTTCATTGTATCAGCTATGGTTTTCCTAAGTACTAAAGTTAATGCTTGAAACTATTTTGAAAGCAGGGTTCTCTGGAGAAAAAATTTAGTCCTAATTTTAATGCTGAAGCAAAATGTGGGATTTGGTAACTCTATTTGTTGTTGAGTTATTAAAAAATTAAAGGCAGGGCTTTCAGTTGACTATCAAACTTTTAACCTTATGCCCAAGTCCCAGAATGAGAGTTTTAGCATTCCAAATTTAACTCAAAACAAAAGGCTTTGCTTTGAGTCTACAAACGCTCCTTTCAGTTAGAAAAGTGCTAATTTGTCCAAAGCACACAATGTATTCACTCATTTTCTTGAAGATGACTCACACAATAATCTGAAACATAATGACTATGTGTTTGTAACAATTCAAACAACTGTAAAAAGGCTTGTCATTTGAACTCTGAATTAATTCAGAGGCATCAGTTACATTTTCTGAATTTACATTTTTAATATGCAAAGCAGCTGAAGCAGCATATTTTAGCAGGGAAATAAAAAATTAATTGCCAATTCTACCTTCCTAATTGCTCCCTTAATGTTCTCCCATGTCTCTTGTGGTTAAAATTATTTTGACATTTACTAGTAGAGGTGCAATCAAACCCCATAGGTTATCAATGAGAAAAAAGAGTGAGCGACAGATGTCAGATTTAGCTCTACCAAACCACACAATTTTTGGAAACTATCAACAAATATGTATTGGACACATGATATATGCAAATAACCATTATTATGGGTTACTCAGCAGGTAGAGTCGAACAAGTGGCAGTTTCACAGGGCTCTGCAGGTGATTCTGCTGTACTCTATAGTTGGAGTATCACTATTTTGGAATAGTAATGCTATAAGAACTGTATTCCACTTTGTTCATTTATTTAAGATAGAAGTATGTAAAGAAATATAGAAAAAATTTGTAATATAGAAAAGTGTATAAATGCTACTTTAGGATTAGAATATAAAATAATTACGAAAGGATTTCTTATTTCAATTCCTTTACATTTCAAAGTTAATTTTTCAACAAAAATTAGTGGTCATGCCAAGGTGATAGAGGCAGCAACTGAGAGGGGGAAAAAAGACATAATTTAAACAAATAATAATTATGTGAATAAAGAATCAGTAATTACCATAGAGTTCAGAGGCCTGATCATCAACTTTCTAGTCATTCTTGTATTCTACTCATTATTTCTCTTCCCAGAGAGAAGCAGAGATCAAGTACTTGAACTTGACATTACCCACCTAACCTGGAAGAGTTCATCATCACACACCTGGATTATTGCAATAACTACCTAGCAGGCCTCCCTAATTTAAGATGTCCACCTCCTCCCCTTTATTCTGTATTCACTTCTGAGGAATTTTTCTTAAATACTGTAGCTCTCCCAGTAATTCCTTGGCTCAGAAACCTGTAATGCTTTACTACTGCTTACTGCAGAGGTAGAGGTACCACCTCCAGGTGTTAATCTAGAGGTTCAGATAGGGGATATAAATGAGTGAAGTAGGCCATGTGAATATTAAGTGCGTAGAAAAACTTTTCACTTTCCACAAAGAAACATACTCATCCCATTTTTGTTTTCCTACTTCTATGAGATGTTTTACTATAAGAAAACAGTGAAGGAATGATCACAAAGGGTGACGCATGGCTTTACTGTCCAGGAGACAATAGTATATGTGGAGATTATGGGAGATTAAGAACCCAGGCCACATCAATGCTCTCCCCTCCACCACACCTAGTCAAGTTTGGCATATGAGAACAAGGTTTCAGTGTTCCCAGAATTTTGAAGACAAGACTCAAGTCTGGATTTTTATGTGAAATCACCCAACTTTAAAATTCTGACTGAGATTAAACAAACAAACCCCAAACAAGGTATCAGTCCAAACAAAACATATCTCTGGCCTATGGACTAGGAGTTTGAGACCTTTAGTTTGGAGCATGGAGTCCTTATCTGCCTGCCTTGTTTCTGGTATCTTATCTTCCCTATAGTAACAATAGTCCCCATATTTAGGTAGCATTTTATACTCAGTATGCTTTCACATCCATTTGATTCTCTGCACTGTGAGAGAAGATGGAAAGCAGGCACAGACAGGCTAAGCAACTTGTCCAACATCAGATGAGAAGTAAAAACTAAAGCCCAGGTCTCCCAACTCTGAGACCAGCATAAAACCTTGGCCATTTCACTCTCATCTTGTCTCTTTGTAGTGTGCTTTTGCTTCAGTCGTGTCCTCATCTAGAATGAAGGTCTCCTTTCTTCTTGCAATGTAAGTCAAGACTCAGCTCAAGCTCTACTATCTACATAAAACCTTCTTCAATGAGGTCAAGTCTCGAAGTTTCCTCTTTTCAGAACTTCAATTGTTGTTATGGTCAATAACCTACAAACTGGTATTCATCAACAGTCTTGAATCATCAAATTATTTTACATCATTTCACTTTAGCTCATATCCTCAATTATATTCTAAGCTCTTTGATAATAGGGACATGCCATTCTTTTCTTTCCATGGAATTCCCAGTACTGTGCTGGGACATAAAAATGACTGCATAAAGTTCGATGTATTGGACAGTCTTTTGAGGAAGAGAGTTACAGGATACACTAACTTACCAGCCTGATGTTGTCTTCTGGGCGGAGTAATATGAACATTGCTTGGAGATGCTGTTGGAGATCACCTGGTGAAATTTACAAAACAAAAAAAAATAATTATTCTCCATTGCAATGTCAACATAGAGCAGCGGTTCTCAACCTGTGGGTCGCGACCACTTTGGGGGTCGAACGACCCTTTCACAGGGGTCGCCTAAGACCATCGGAAAACACATATATAATTACATATTGTTTTTGTGATTAATCACTATGCTTTAATTATGTTCCATTTGTAACAATGAAAGTGGGGGTCACCACAACATGAGGAACTGTATTAAAGGGTTGCGGCATTAGGAAGGTTGAGAACCACTGACATAGAGGATTCCTTCTGCTCTAATGACATGTGAAAGTTTTGGTTCACTGAAGGACTATAATTATGTCCATTTTTAGTTTATACTACAGTAACACTTGTTTGTGTTTGTCCTATGGAAGGACACTTGAAACCCATCTCCATTTTGTACTTTGGTGGGTGTTGATGAGAGTGGGGGTGTGAAATCTGTTGGGCAAAGGCAGTACTGGCTGTGCTTTCAGGCTCACAAGAAGGTACCAATGAAGGAATCTTGCCATTCTTATTTCTTTAACTATAATCTTCAGTTGCACTTAACCTAAGAAGATGTTCAGATTTCCCCCTAGAATAATGTCAACAGTTTAAAATTATTTCCACATTAGTAGCTGACATTAAAATAAAAGTACTTATTAAATACAGCAGATCCCAAGGGATATATATCTACTGAACATATTAAGCGTTTTAAAATGGCCAACCATTACTTGAGTCCTCACTTGTTCTTATATATTCTATAAAACAAAGTTGAAATTTCTTTGTATTAAACCATTATAGATTTCCTCATATTCTCTATTCTATACTAGGAAATCTGAGGCTTTAGATCTTAGGAGATAATCAGATAATGTACTATCATAAATGAATACAATCAGAGAAGAAACACCTTCATTCCTGCCCATCCAGGTCCACCTCTTTCTTAAGTCTAAAGTGACAAGAAAGTGTTTGAAGCCCAGATAAGAAATTCTAACTAGTGTAAGACACATGCATAAGAAAGTACAATTAGACATAATAAGCCCTTGATCTGCTCTCAATTCTGCCATCATCTTTCAGTCACTGTGAGGTCAGCCAACGGAGCTCCAGCTTATGTGAAGGTCTTGTTTTGTAAGCTGTGTTTACACCCACACGGCCTCATCTGTTCTGGTGTGGATTACAAATCAAGCCCATTCAGTTTGTGTTCAATCTGCTTTTCTTTTTAGTATGGGGAAAGCTAAGTGAACAAGGTCAAGTAGAAACCTGGGTGGCAGTTGAGTGTGGAAGTTGAAGAAAGAAAAAGGCCAACCAGGGCCAGGAACTTTGAAAGCCGGCAACCCCACTTACTATTACATGCCACAGAGCAATCTGCCTAACATTTTAGTCAAGCAAGCTGGATTTAAACCAATATTTTGTCTTCTCTTTACTGTCAGTGATAAATATCTACACCAAACAGAAATACAAAGCTTAGCTGGGTCTACTTCCCCTGTGCATTTAAGTTTTGGGGGGAAGTGTCCCTCCCCTCTGGTGGTGGGCACTGAAGAGGAAGGTTTTAGAAAGTGTAATCCAAAGCTAATTTTTCAAAAGAGTTTTTTTCCCTTACTCTTTTAAAAATTTTCCATGCTGGAGAATTGTGGTAGGAGAATAATACTGTCCAATGAGATAAATTATAATTCTGAGCTGCTACATTTATAACTAGATGAAGGTTCAAATAAAAAGCAGGACAGTCACTAAAATAGCTGAGATGATCTGGACTGGAGCTAAACTCAACTACTGGCTCATGGGATCCAGTATTTCTGGCTTTCACCTCTGACCTACACACTCAAGGTTTACAGTTTTCTTTGTTCTCTTTCTGGTAATTCCAATATATTTCACTCCTTGAGGTAACACATCCAAGTGGCACATTTATAACAATAAGTGATCACTCTTTGAATAGCATTGATCAGGATTTTTCAATTACTGTCCTCAGGTTGACTTTCATTCCTCCCCTCCCGACCCAATGACACAAACAAGGCTTGCTGTCAGAGGAGAGGCATACGCTATCTTCCCAAACCTAGAGACATCCTATACCTAAAGACCATTTTCCCTTCTTCCTTACCTTTATCAGCACAATTGCACCTGACTTTAGAGAAATCCAACATATGGAAATATAAACGCATATAACTACTATTAGCAGGTGTGATATTGTGATTTATAAAATATATATATTTGGTCTTCATCCTGTTCCTGGCACAGAGCTCCAAAAACCCTTGGAATTTCTGAAGTTGAGGAGAGCAAGCATGGTGTCTTTTGTTATGTTAATGACACAACTTTTGGAAAGTACTTAAGGATGGAGGCTGGTTGCCAGGGGACCGGGAAGGGAGAAAAAGCTTGAGAGGGGAGGGGATGGAGGTTGACTAGATCACCATAGGACAATAATTTAAATCAATTATGCCTATGTAATAAAGCCTCCACAAAAGCCCAAAGGAGTGGGTTCAGAGAGCTTCCATGTTGGTGAACACATGGAGGTTTGGGGTGAATGGCACATTTAAAGAGGGCATAGAAACGCTGTACCCATTCCCAGGTACCTTGCCCTATGCACCTCTTCCACCTGGCTATTCCTGAGTTATATCCCTTTATAATAAGTTTCTCTGAGTTATGTGAGCTGCTCTGGCAAAAAAACTGAATGCAAGAAGAGATCATTGGAAACTCCAATCCAGAGACAACCTGGACTTATGATTGACATCTGAAATGGGGAGCAAGAAGTTTTGGACAACTGGGCTGGGATCTGATGCTGCCTGACAGTGTCAGAATTCAGTTGATTTGTAAAACACCCTTCTAGTGTCCTAGAATTGCTTAGATGTGTGTAGGAAAAAACCTCAAATTGGAATAGGAAGCAGAATATTAGCAGGTTATTCAAAATCAGATTCTTATATTCATTTCTAGGTAAACTTTATTTGATGACTTCTTGTTTCTATAAAAGTCCTCTGAGTTAAATTCCCAGTCTTTTTAGTGCAAACACAATCAAGAAGTACACTCTAGTACTTAAGAACTGGTGTTTTTCAATGTGATTTAGTAACTTGCTATCACAACAGTGACACTGAGCTTATTATTTATCTCAGTAAATATTCTATTCTATTCTATTCTATTCTATTCTATTCTATTCTATTCTATCATCTGTCTATCTATGAATCAATCATATCATTTTCCATATAACATCAATAGAGAGTAGACAGGAAAAAGAAATGTGATCTTTGGTTAGTTGAAATGATTTTGCATAGGATTCAAGGTAACATCTGAACATCTTTTAATGATCAAAACCTTAATTGAGAAGTCACATAGACTTTATTAGAGTATTTTTGTACCTCATTATTTTTCCAACAAATATTTATTGAACATCTATGAAATGTATAAGGCATTCTGCTAAGTGTCAGAAAAATGGTCTGAGAGGTAAAGAAAAGTGATTATAGCACAGTGCAATGCTCTCTTTCACTACTGCAGAACTGTTGGAGAAATGGGGATGAGGAAGCCAACCTTTTAGAACAAAAGAATCAAAGAAACCAAGAAAGGAACGGATTATGTTGAGCTTTACCTGCATGCTTGTTGCGTCTGTGGCTGATTCTTGGAGTGGATGAGCCATTTCCCCGTGGTAGAAAAAGGGCAGCACCTTTGACAGTTAGAAAGCTCTCGCTGATGCTACCAAAAAGAAAAAAAAAATCATAGACTAAGATGGAGTCCCACTTTGGAATTATTTTCTCTTCCCTATTCCAAAGTCCCAACTTCATGGTATGAAGTAAAAATAAAATCAAAAGAGACCATGGTTACTCAACCAGTCCTATCTAGACAATTTTTATGAAACAGACTTAATATATTCCATATACATTACAGGGTAGCAGTTAAGAGTGAAGACTCTGGAAACATAAAAAGGGTAAATGTTCTGGAACCAGACTGCCTGGATTTGAATCCTGGCTCTGCTACTTCTTACCTGAGTGAATTTTTGGGGTCTAAATTCCATTATCCATAAAACTGAGAAAATACTAGTAAAATGAGGTCGTTGTGAGGAGTCAATAAGACTACAGCTTCTTAAGAGTGGCGCCTTTAGTAAAGATTAGTTACTATTATTAGACCAATGGTTATCAATAATGGTGTTTCAATAGTGTTCTAATCAGATGTAAATGTTACAACACTTAGTTACTAGTAATAGATCCAACGTTTGCAAAACAAATTATGTTGAAAATACACACCACACTAAAGAGTTACTCAAAATTTTACTTTCACCAACTTGTATTCCCACATCCACTGAAAAGTAGTGCATAGGGGGTGTTTTTAACCCATGGAATTTGCCCTCTATGTTAACTGCATCCTTCATGTGAATGATAGCTCCACAGAAGTGAAGAATTACTCTTTAGGATAGAGGCTATTCAAAATATAATTGCTAGTGGATATCCAGAGAAAATGGAAAATACACCTAAATTATTTCATATCAACAGACTAAGCCTTTCAATGTTACCCACAGAATCCAAAAAGGATCAAACTTTTAAATCACGAATGGCAAAGTTTAGAAATGGAGGGTTCCAAGTTTGCCGGTAAGTATGTATGCTATTCAGGGTTAGTCAATATACTATAAATTATACTGCCTACTCAACATTTCCACTTGGAAAAGTAACTGTCATCTCAAACTTACATTGCCAAAACTAATCTCTTGAGGCCCTTGCTGATCCCTAGCCTCATCCACCCAAGTTGTCTGGGCTAAATACATAACAGTTATTGCTGGTTTCTCTTTTTTCCTACAACTATATATATGTAATCCATCAGAAAAACCTATGAACTTTACTTTTAAATAATTCTTGAATCTGTCCACTTAACTCCATTAACACTCTAACAATGATGGTCCATGGCACCATCATTTTTTACTTAGAATACTGTAAAAAAAAAAAAACCACCCCATGTTCTCATACATTTCAGCTTTAATTCATGGCAAAGCTTGTTTCTTTTTTTTTTTTTTTGGTTAATTCTCACCTGAGGAAATTTTTTCCATTGATTTTTAGGGGTCTGGGGGAGGAGAAACATCAACGTGAGAGAGACACATTCATTGGCTGCCTCCCACATGAGCCCCAACTGGGGGCTTGGAATCAGACCTGCAACCCAGGCAACATGCTCTTGACCAGGAATCAAACCCAAGACCCTTCAGGATGCGGGCTGATGCTCTAACCACTAAACCCCAGCCAGGCCTAACCTTGTTTATTTTATCCTTTTCCTTGTACTTGAACTGAAACTAATCCCAGACATTATATCAACATAAAGCCTCTTAACTGGTCTGTCTGCAACCACCTCTGCACTGCTACTATCCACTTACCAAAGAGCAACCAGAGTGATTTAAAATATATAGATATGTATGTATGTATGTGTGTGTGTGTGTTGTGTGTGTATTTTTGGACACATATGCAATTTTACATGTATCATAAAATATAATGTCCTTGCTCAACACCCTCCAATGACTTCCCTTTGTACTTAAAATAAAAGCAAAAGTCTTGAGCTTGCACTTCAAGGCTCTGTAACATCCGGTAAGTTACTTCTCTGATCTTGTTCCATCTCCCCTTTTGTTTACTATGATCTAGTTGCACTGCCTTCTGCTGCTTCTATATTTCAGCCTCCTTCTCAGGGCTTTTGTGCTTTTTGTTTTCTACTTGAGACACATTTTTACTGGCCTGTCACTAAGTCATAGCTCCCCCCCCCCCCCCGCCCCATCTCAATCATACTCTACCCTGTTTCTGTTTTGTTTCCTTCAGAATATTTATCATGGACTAAAATTATATGTGTTCACTTGTATACTTGATTGCAGTTATCTCCCTATATCGGAATATAAGCTCCATGAAGAGCAAGGATTTTATTTTGGCCTGCAACACTGGAAATAGTGCCAAGCACATATTAGGTGCTCAGTATTTGATGGATGAATTCATTAATTCCACGTTTTCCCCCCACACACTGTTATGTCTGTTACATCACTGCAGCAGGAATTGTAATTTAAAACAAAAATAGAAATTCCGTAATCTCACATAAACAAATTGTAAGACAAATCACATGATCATATCAATAGATGCAGAAAAAGCATTCAACAAAATCCAACACCCATTAAAAAAATTTTTTTAATTGATTTCAGAGAGGAAGGTAGGGGGAGGGAGAGAGATAGAAACATCAATGCCCGGGTTGGGGGCTTGATCCCCAGTAGGGGACAATGCAGGAGGTAGCCAATCAATGATTCTCTCTCATCAATGATGATTCTATCTCTTTCTCCCTCTCCCTTTCTCTCTGAAATCAATAAAAGTATATTAAAAAAAAACCACAATGGCATATTTCACAGATCTAGAACAAATACTCCAAAAATTCACATGGAACCAAAAAAGACCTCAGCAATCTTGAGAAAGAACAACAAAGTTGGTAGGATCACAATAGCGGGTATCAAGTTATATTACAAAGCCACTATTAATTAACAGCCTGGTAAAGGCATAAGAACAGGCATATAGATCAATGGAACAGAACAGAGAAACCAGAAATTGACTCAAGTCATTAAGCTAAATTAATATTTGTGACAATGGAGGCAAGAGCATACAATGGAGTAAAGATAGTCTCTTCAAAAAATGGTGTTGGGAAAATAGGACAGGTACATGCAAAAAAATGAAACTAGTCCACAAACTTACACCATACATAAGAATAAACTCAAAATGGATAAAAGACTTAAATGTAAGTTGTGAAATCATAAAAATCATAAAAGAAACCATAAGCAGCAAAATCTCAGACATCTCATATAGCAGAATTTGCATTGATATATCGCCTAGAGTAAGAGAAACAAAGTAAAAAATAAACAAACGGGACTACATCAAAATAAAAGGCTTCTGCACAGCAAAAGAAACCAGCATCAAAATGACAAGGGAACCCACTATATGGGAGAACATATTTGCCTATGATACATCTGGAAAAATGCTCAGTGTCACTAATTATCAGAGAGATGCAAAAATTAAAACGACAATGTGGTACCACCTCCCACCTGCCAGAATGGCTACTATCAATAAATCAACAGGATGAGGATGTGGAGAAAAAGGAACCCTAGTACATTGCTGGTGGGAATGCAGACTGGTGCAGCCATTATTGAAAACAGTGTGGAGTTTCCTCAAAAAATTAAAAATGGAAGTGCCATTTGACCCAGTGAGCTCACTTCTAGGAATATGTCCTAAGAAGCCTGAAACACCAATCAGAAAGAATATATACATTCCTATGTTCACAGCAGCGTTATTTATAGTAGCTAAGATGGGGAAACAGCTCAAATGCTTATCAATAGATGAATGGATAAAAAACCTGTAGCACATTTACACAATGGGAACACTATGCAGCTGTAAAAAAGAAGTATCTCTTACCCTCTAAGATAACATGGAGAGACCTAGAGAGTATTATGCTAAGTGAAATAAGTCACTTAAAGACAAATATCACATGATCTCACTTATATGTGCATCTAATGAACAAAATAAACCAACAAACAAAATAGATCCAAAGACACTGAAGCATGCAACAGACTGGCGTACTTCAGGGGGAAGGGGGGCGGGGAGGGTGGGAAGAGATTAACCAAACAACTTATATGCATACTAGTATATGCATAACCCATGTACACAGACTACAGTGCGATGAAGGCCTGGGTGGGAGTGGGGTAGAGGGAGTCAATAGGGTAAAAAAGGGGGACATCTGTAATACTTTCAACAATAAAGATAAATTTAAAATAATAATTGGTATAGAACTAAATACATACAGTGGGGCCTTGACTTATGAGTGTCCTGACTAACGAGTTTTTCGAGATACGAGCCGTCTCTCGGCCGATTTTTTGCTTTGAGGTGCGAGCTAAAATTCGGGTTATGAGCCAGCTTCAGATACCCCACAGCTAGTTGGCGCAGGGAACGTCACAGTGAATGCCACAACATCAGCCCAGCATCACGTGTCTCACTCGTTCACTTTTTGATTTGACATACGAGTAATTTGAGTTACGAGCTCCGTCACGGAACGAATTAAACTCGTAAGTCAAGGCCCCACTGTATGGCAGATTAGTAAACTATAAAATACAAGTGTTTGATAATAAATTAATTGGCAAATGAAACTAAATCACCCTATAAAATTTTAGTTGTTGACTGAATTTCATCCTTTAATCAAGTGGCATGAAGCTGATAAACCTTTGAGATAACTTGCCAAATAGACTGGAACATGTCTTCTAAAAAACAAACATGAGTCCACTTATGTTTGTACGCTGGGTGGGAGGGGCTGCCTTTAAAATTTGCATGCTGGGTGGGAGGGGCTGCCTTTATTTTGCTTTGTTTTCATCTTTAAATAAAGCACTGTGCTCTTGTGGTCTATTGCACAAGTCTTGTCTCTTGTTACATTCTTGGTATGCACATGTTACCATGCTATGGGTCACTGTTTCACTCATATTACGGGAACAACCTAAAACAAAATGTCTGAGTGACAGGATGAGTGGGGTACACCACAGACAGGAAATGAAATTCATACTCTGCCAACACAGCAACTGTCTGCTTTACTAAATGAAAATATTTTAAAAATAAAGACTAAATAGTCACCAGGCAAAGTTATAGCTGCGGGCACTTTGGTTTCCTGTAAACAAAGTAGGCTCTACATCTACAAAAGAAGTAGATTTGTTGTGAGCTTAAAACAACCAAGCATACTTCAGTCACTCATTTTGTGAGACAAAGGTAGTTTCCCTTTGGCAAACACAGTTTAAGAACTAACTTCCTGGTTTTTGGAGTTCTGTAATATTGTTCTTAGATAAATCTGTTGCTTATGCTTTAAAACATTTTTAAGTGTATTCTCTAAAATGTATGTAGTGCTTTCATAAGGGGGAGGGTAGAGTGGGGGACAAGGACCCTCACTTAACTCAACACTACTTGGAAAATTCCTGATTATAATAGAAAGACCAGAAGTTAAACTCCTATATCGTATAAGGGAAAGATGACTTTGTATTTACACACATCTCAATAAAAGGCTTTTCTGATACAACAAAATACACAGTAGATCTAGCTGCAGTACAGGCTTCCAGAGTCATGGCAGACACACTCTAGATCAGCGGTTCTCAACCTGTGGGTCGCGACCCTTTGGGAGTCGAACGATCCTTTCACAGGGGTCGCCTAAGACCATCGGAAAACACATATATAATTACATATTGTTTTTGTGATTAATCACCATGCTTTAATTATGTTCAATTTGTAACAATGAAATTGGGGGTCACCACAACATGAGGAACTGTATTAAAGGGTTGCGGCATTAGGAAGGTTGAGAACCACTGCTCTAGACGGTACAATCAATGGTCTTTATTTTGTAGCCCCAGATTACGACACCCCAGTTATCACAAAAGTGGCATCTATTGTTGATCACAAGGAATGAAAATGTGGCTGATTACAAAAATCCCTTATCATCACTGAAAAATAGTTAAAGCTTTATAAATGCTATCAAAGATGTGATGGCAGCACAGTGTCATGGAAGTAAAAAAAATAAAATTCGCTACCATCAACTAGAAAAGTAAATGCTTTATTTGCATATGAAGAAAAAATTCAATCACATGTACTTCAGTGTAAGGTAAAAGCTTAGAACATCTTGCTAGAATAGCAAGAGATTAATTTTTGTAAATATTAGTCTCTCTGAAACAGTTGCCTGAAGATTCAATCAACATTCAGAGTTGGCCTCTAATTAAAAATTTAGAAAGGCAGGTGAAAACTTTTATACATTTTTTTTTAATTGACCAGTTCTCTAGAGTGAGTCTGGCCCAGAAACAGGAATTCTCCTGTAAATTATATGAAGCCATCCATATGTGATTACAGATGTCTAAGTTAGATAAAAACCCAAAAGGACTTAAAATCCCTATATTAAGAAAAACACAAGATAAAATGAATACCACTACTCTCTCTTAATTTAAAGATGGAGAGTAATTAGCTGCTTGATAAGACAATGACACAGGGTCATACTTTCTCATCTTTATCCTATATAATAAAAGCCTAATATGCAAATTGACTGAACGGCAGAACAACCGGTTGCTATGACATGCACTGACCAACAGGGGGCAGATGCTCAATGCAGGAGCTGCCCCCTGGTGGTCATTGCGCTCCCACAGGGGGAGTGCCACTCAGCCAGAAGCCAGACTCGCAGAGCAGCAAGATGAGCAGTAAGGAGCAGCGAGCAGGCGGGCAGTAAGGAGCTAAGGGTCCCGGATGCAAGAGGGCACAGGCTGGGCTGAGGGACTTCCCTCAGCCCAGTGCACAAATTTCGTGCACCGGGTCTCTAGTCAGAATATAATTGAAGAACATCTATTTCTCTCTTGCCATAAGATCACTTGCTCAACGAGAAACTCATCCATAGCTGGATATATGAAATAAGTTAACAATAGCTAACATGACTAGATGTCTACTGTATGCTAGGCACTGAGCTAATAAGCACTTTACATTATTTCATTTAATCTTCACAACAATCCTATGAAGCAGGTACTATTTTTTTTTTATCCCCAGCTTACATTGAAGAAATTGAGGGGCTCAGAGATCATAAGTTATTTGCCCAAGATCATATAGCTAGTAACTCTTAGAGCAAGGATTCAAACCAAGGTCTGACTTGAAAATTCACACTCTTAATCACTCTCTTCTATGCTGTTCTAGTTTCATGATACAGTTTTATGGAAGATAAAATACAATGTCTCCCTACAGAGCTTTTCAACAGAATTTAAAAGTAGAGTACAGCCAAAACCGGTTTGGCTCAGTGGATAGAGCGTTGGCCTGCGGACTGAAAGGTCCCAGGTTCGATTCCGGTCAAGGGCATGTACCTGGGTTGCGGGCACATCCCTGGTGGGGGATGTGCAGGAGGCGGCTGATCCATGTTTCTCTCTCATCGATGTTTCTGACTCTCTATCTCTCTCCCTTCCTCTGTAAAAAATCAATAAAATATATTAAAAAAAAAAAAGTAGAGTACAGGAAGGAGCGAGAGAAGAAAACTGAAATCCATCCAGATCTCAACTCTTATCTCATTCCTTTTTTTGTTCCCTCTAACAGGGCCATGAACAGAAAGACTACATTGAGGGGAATGAAGAACATCTAGCTGAGAGATAAACCCAGATGGGTTAGACAGTAGAGAAAAGAACTGTAATTTCTGTTGGAAATGATAGCAGCATTTTAGTCTAAAAAATGGAGGAAATAGTACTCCGCTTTAAATAAATATAGGGAAGTACTCTGTGCCAATCCCTCCTGATCAGAATCACTTCCTAAAGCATGAAATTTGTTAACTGGCAGTTTCTTCTCAGGCCAAGTGTAGAGGAAAAAGGTCAATTAAGGGAAGAAAATACTTAACTGAGATTGGAATAATCTTTGAGGAATGTGGCCAGGGTGATCATCCATGACCAGGCAGGCCAAGGAAGCAAAACAAAGTAACAACACACCTGGTCAAACTGCTAAATGTCAGATGGATAGACATTCTTTTGTTTTACATACAACACCCAAGAAGAAATGGATTATTTATTAGAGGAAAATCAAGTTTCAGAAAGTAGATGTAATACTTTTGTTTCAACATTAAAATGAAGAAAGTAGATTTTTATGTTTACTTGAGTTTGTTTGGTATTTCTGCCTGAAGCCAAAATTGACAGGTAAATTATTATGTAATACTGATTGCATCCAACAGAATTGCACAAGGTAAATTGGTTGGCATTTATGAAAATTTCAAATACACATAATCAAAACTGTTATAGTTTGTTTTGAAGAATATTTATCTAGGGGAAACTTTCTAATTCATTTCACCCTCCTAACATTCTCCCTTTCCTGATAAACTTTCTCTGCTTATTTAGTTGTTTAATTTTCAGATTAAAGGCACTAGGGAAGCTTCTGTCAATTCCATTAGGTGTTAAAGAGTTCATGTTCCCACTTAGTGTGACCATAACACATAAAAAAGGAATTTCATACTAAAAAGCTTCAAATATCAGATCAGAGACCAAAGGACTACAAAGCTATCAATACTAGCGCCTACTGAAAAAATTTGGCTAAATGCAAAAAAAAAAAAAAACAACAGGAAGGGAGAAATCATTGTGCCTTGATGTATGAAACATGGCTGCAAAAAGTCAAAAGTACACTACTAGATAATAAGGAATGTTTGATTCTGTAATCCTAAAGAAACTTAGATTACAAGGGGAGACAATTCAAACCCAAATGTTGTAGGTACTGTTATCTGTAATTAAACAATCCCCCATCTCCAAGATACCTGGCTATACATTCAAGTGACAATGTTTAAATGGCAATTGATAACTGGAACCCTCTCCCCCAGGGCATAAACTCCCAGACATGCCTATGAATCCAGGCAGAATTATTTCTTTACCAGCAGACAAGTAGAGGCTGGGGTGCATTAGTAGACCATGATTGGCAAAGTAGACAGGAGCTTAGGACTCCTGTTCTAACTCATTAACTATTACCACAGACCATTTTAGTTCCAGCTAATCTTCCACTTAAACTGTTGCACAATGCCCAGCACAACTACTCTCAGATGGAGCTATTTGTTTTTCCCCTTTCCGACTTCTCTACAATCTAAGGAAGAAAAAAAAGGGTTGTTTGCTTAAGGCTGAAGGACAAATTCCATCAGGACTACTCTCTCTTGGTCTTTTCCTTATAAACCATAATGGGCGGTGGAAAAAACCCTGAAATTCTGTTTTTGTTAGTTTAGAAATGTTCAGAAAGAAGCATAATCTAGGATCAATAATTTTTATCATTGGCCATATAACTCAACCTGACAATTTCTACAGACTAGGACACATCTGAGTCAACATTTATTGCTTTTGGCTGTCCAGCAATAGATCTCTCTTTCCTAATCTTGTCCTAGTCTCCTTTTCGCAGTATCCCCCCGAATGTACATGGTTTTGATGGCTTCCAATTTTGGAACTGCAAGGGGACCCGCAGGAAGCTGGCATATGGTTTAGGCCTGGCCAGTTGGAAACGCTCCTCTGAATCTTAGGCAAGTGACCCAAGAATTAGGGACAATAGGGGATGGTCACATTCACTGTGGGGAAAGTGGCAAGATATAGACCAGTCTGCCCCTGCTCCCTGACTTTCCTTGAATGCTGTTGGTCCCTAGTTGTTCTCTAAACTTTAGACTCCCATCCATTAGGTGATTTTGACATACTTCTAACAAATATTTTGCTTAAGATAGTTAAAATTCATTTGTGAGCTTGCAATCGTGAATCTGATATATCAACTGAAGTTCAGAGAATTTAATTCCTTGCGCCAAGTCACACAGCTTGTAGTGGAGTCTAAATTCAGCTCCATGTCATCTGACACCCAAGGCAGTCCTTTAACCCCTTATCCTGAGCTAGCTGTTACTACAACATATAATTGCTAATGTAATAATTTGAAGTAACCAAGAGTTAAAAGCACATCTGGTCAGTTCATCTAAAGAGAACAAAGGCAGGATTTCACTGCAAAGCTTGGTGTGATGTTTGTTCTATTTTTCACAGCATCCTGAAAACGAAGTTTAGGTCTGAGGGGGGAAAGATTTAGGCATATTCCCATGAGGCAAATCCTCTCATGCTGTTCCCTAAAGTTGCTTCTTTTTTTTGTTTCTTTAATAAGTTTGTTGGATATTAAACACTGCTTTTAAAAAATATCAAAAACTAGATGCCACAAACAAAAAGTTAGGAAGACTATGGGGCCTAGGCAGCAGGGCAAGAAAGCCTACAAGGAAAAAGAAGCGGATGCCTGCCCAGTCCTTGCTTCCTCTTCATTCTTCTCTGAGCAACACTCTTTCCTTCTAGATGCTGCCTGGTCACACATCCACTTGACCTTCTTTCAGAGATTTAAAGTTTTTAGCTTTTGGTTTGGGTTTTCAAAGTACTACCAAATAATGAACGGTCAGAACTGGAGGGCCCTCAGGGAGGCTCTAGACCAGGGCTCCAACTGTAGCAGATGGGTCTAATTTAGCACGTTTCGTGAGAACAGCACAGATATAAAATCATTTTCACTTCTGAATATCTTTGAGAAGAGCACACACACTTTCCTGATCCTCCTGGATTTGCACTGGGGCAGCTGGCCCCAAAATGTTTTTGAGTTTGAGTAAAGCTCAGAGTCCAGACCGTCTCATGACACCACTGCTACCTTCTAGTCTCTGTACCTTTGCAGCTGCCCCAGCAAATCTCAGCCTTGTCTCCAGCAGCCATCTCAAAATCCCCTCTTCAGCCCCCTCAAGAAAAACAAAAACAAACAACCTCCCACCCCCCAAAAAACCTAGGTGCCCATGAATGGACTTGGTCTCAGGCAACATCCCAACACAACTGTCACCAGTCCTCCTGGTGAATGACAGCGGTGGGAGTCTTGTTTTCAAGAAGGTCCTCCTCCAAGGAGAGGAGAAACAGCCTCAGCCCAAAGGAACCTGTTTTACTTATAGGCTGAATTAACAAAGCTTCTCAGTCCTGCAGCCCTAAACTCTAGACTTAAATACTTTTCTTTCTAAAAGATAAAACTTAAAATTTGTCTCGAGCAAAAAATAAATGACCTGAACAGTTCTTTCTGAGCATTTAAAATGCTGGATGCATTGATTACCAAGAGACCTGACCAACATGATTTGGCACCTAATTTAAAAGAGTTGGTGGGAATTAACACAGCAAAAGCAGATTAACTCAGAAAAACTGCCCAGCATTTGAAAAGTCATTTCATTTGCATGGTTCAACAAATGTCTTTCCAGGTATTTGAAACACACCTGCAGAAGGAATGCAAGTTAGGCTTTTAAGCACTTGGCCAAAATGTCAAACCCTGCTTTCAAAGCATTTCTCTCTTTTACCCTTACGCAAAACTACTTGTGAGGCTCAGGCCAACTTCTATTTTTTGTTGTTGTCATCTTCTGACATCCCCGTCACTATCTTTTATTTACCTCTTTTCCTGCTCAATCTTCTCTCCTTTCACTCTGAGTCCTACTACAATCTCAAGACTCCATTTAGATTTCTAATTCCCAGAGTCCCTTTGGAAGGTGTCAGGTCGTGACTGACTTGATTTCAGAAACCAAATTCCCACTTGTTGACTACAACTTCCTCTTTTGTGACTGTTATGTGTTCACTCTCTTCAAATTTTTTCCCAAGCCATCAACCTCATTTTGGTTTTTATTCCTTCCCTAACCAACCTAGTCCCAGGTTCTATTTCCTAACTAGTTTTCCTACAATATGTTCTGTTTGTTTCTAAATTCCCTTCATACTTACTATAGCTTAAAATTATATTTGATGAGTTATTTATTTATTTAAAATATATTTTTATTGATTTCAGAGAGGAAGGGAAAGGGAGAGAGAGAGAGAGAAACATCCATGATGAGAAATCATTGTTCGGCTGCCTCCTGCATGCCCCACACTGGGGATCCAGCCCGCAACCCAGGCATATGTTCCGACCGGGAATTGAACCCTGACCTCCTGGTTCATAGGTCGATGCTCAACCACTGAGCCACTGGGCGATGAGTTATTTATTATTATCTGTCTGAGCAGCAAGCTTGTTGAGCAGGAACAACTGCCATGTCTAATGTAATCTCTCCAATGTCTAGCACAGGGCCTGACACTAACTGGATGCCCAAAAAATATGTATTGAATAAATGAAAGAAAGGCAGAAGGAGATTATAAAACCATGTCTCTGGATGCCACAGCACCTTCATGGTCTCAGGACAAAGATATCAGATGACAGCAACAACACTGAGCTGACTCAGCTGAGCACTTAACACCTCCAGACAGTCCCCCACCCCCTTTCACTTCCCTTGCTATTCCAAACTCTCCCTGAGTCCCATTATAACTCCTGCTTCCTTCAATTCTCCAGCTAACCTGATGTTCTACAACATCAAGATAATGGAGGCTAGCTGGTGTGGTTTATCCCAATCACTTTCCCGCACCTGCAGACTTATTTCCCTTTTCTAATCTGAGTGAGTGATGATGCACCCAGCTGTCAAAAGTCAACCCTTTCATTTGTGTCCTTGACCCCATTCCCTGGTCTTCTAGTTTTAGTGACTCCTCTCTAGTGACTGCTCTCCTCAGCCTAGAAACATGCTCAAGTCTGTTCTCCCACATCCTTAAAACAAAACCCTTACGTGACCTTATGTTAAAATTCTCTTTCTTTACTACTGAAATTCCTTAAAAAGAAGTCTATACTTGCTATCCCCATTTTTGTCCCTTGCCAGTCATTTTCTACCCACTCCCATCTTGCTTCTGTCCCATCATTCCTCTGAAACTCCTCCCCATCCTGTTTGCCGATGATTTCCCAAATGATAGATCCAATAGACAAAAATCCTTCAGTCTAAGCTTAATACCAATTTCTGCTCTTCATTTAGCTCCTGGACCCTTGATGTGCAATGGCAAGTCACTTCTAAGACACTGAGTCCACCTAGTACCTCTCTAAGCATCCCAGTTTGACATTCTTTGCCAGATACTGTATCCTACCTTACTGCTCTTAAAAAAGCACGCATATTTCTATTGATTTCAGAGAGGAAGGAAGAGGGAGCGACAGGAACATCAATGATGAGAGAGAATCACTGATCGGCCACCTCCTGCACGCCCCACACTGGGGATTGAGCCTGCAACCCAGGCATCTGCCTGGACAGGGAATCGAACTGTGACCTCCTGGTTCTTAGGTCGACACTCAACCACTGAGCCACACTGGCTGGTCTACTCACTGCTCTTAAACTGGGCAGATTATCTGGCCTTCATAGTGCTTTGAAACTCACAACTAATTGTACTTAAAAATCAGAATTTTCACCTTCTCTTGAAAGATGAGAAAATTTAAACACATAATGTCCACTTTCACACTTAGCAAAAGCTGGCCAGAGCTGAGCAGTAGCTGTCTTTTTAGATATCACTTGGAGGTAAGTGCTATGGAGAAAAACAGGGTAGTGTAATAGGGAGTGCTGCTGTGTATATTTGTGTCATAGGGTATGGTCAGGGAAAGTCTCTCTGATTAGGTGATATGTGAGCAGATATCTGTAGGAAGTAAGAAAGGGAGCCATGTGGCTGTCTGGGGGATAAAACATTAAAGGCAGACGAAGCAGCAAATGCAAAGGCTCTGAGGTAGATGTGTGCATATCTGGTTTGGGAAACAGCAAGGTCAATGGCACTAACGTGTTGTGAGTCAGGCATGTGTGGCAGAAAACGAGATCAAAGAGACAGGGAGGGACAAGAGATGTAGGTCTCAATGTCTCCACTCTTTGATCTGTAATTCACCTTCCAATGCACTGCAATTGGGATTTACTTCTAGTTGTCAAACCCAATGGACATTTTTTCAATCTTAATCTTTCTTGACCATTTGGTATTGTTGACAACCTTCTACTTCTTAGTGTTTTACTTTCTTAGCACTCCTTTTAAATTTCTTACTATTCCTTCACATTCTCATTTGTGGGCTCCTATTCTTTTGCCAGCCTTTTACATATGTAAGGCCTGTTGCTTTACAATCACTGTCTCACAACAACTCTATGAACAGCAGTCAATCCTCCCATTTCATAGATGAGGAAATAAGGGTTTGAGAGTAATTTGCCTAAGCTTACAATTACACAATCAGTAAGACAAAGGAGGGATCAAAATTTAGGCCTATTTTCAAGTTGTTTTTTTTTTTAACTCTACTCCATGGCTTTTTAGCAGTCTGAGTTCTTTGCCTTGTTCTGTACAATGCAGTCCTATTGTAGCCTACACACCAGGGTACCAATAGGGTTCAAAGTGAATTCTCAAATAACAGAAAACCAAGGTCTTCCTTATTTGTTTGCTTTGTTTTTTAAATTGGGTCAGTTCAGCGCAACTCTGCTGCAACCTTATAAGTAAGTCTCAAAATCACTGGCCACGAAAATTTAATACAGTCTGTAAAACCCTAGTTTATCAATATTCCTCATCAAACCATTTCCTTTATAGTTGTTTTCTACCTTATCAGGCTAAGAAAATGAAATAACTTGCCAACAGGCACTCTCGAAAGTTCCTCAAAGATACCAATTCTCAAATATCAAACCAAGGGAAATAGAGCAAGGAATAACAAAGTATATTGAATCTTTATTTTCATAGCTGTTTTAATGCCTATTACAGATCTTCTTGGCCTTGTACTAATGCATAATGAAATCCAGGGGGAACACTGTTGCTAGTGCTTAGGTTCTGACACAAAAGCAGTCAATTTCTGTTAAAGAATAATAATAATGATGCTGATGATGATGAAGGAGGAGGAAGAGGATGAGATAGGAAAGAAAATTATCAAAAGGCAAAGTTCAAAGGACAATTTAATGAGCTGTCAAATAAAAGGGAAAAGAGAAAGCAAGTGGCAGGTGCAGGCCTTAATCAGCTCACTTCTTTAACCAATCCAAAGTTCCTTGCTGCCTGCTCTCTTCTCCCTTACACAATCATTTCAGAATTGCACACAAATACAGATGAAAAATTTCTCCATTGGTTCACTGCAAATTTAATTTATTGAGCTTTCTTGATGCCAGATCTAATGTTTAAGAGTTAATTTATTTTTCAAATTCACTAAATGCACATTTTTAGATAAATATATGACGCTGCAATTGACCCATAGCACTTTCCCCCCTATTTTTCAGATAGTATTTATAAGAAATCAGACAGCTAAAAACAAAGAGATCACATGCATTTTGCAATATTCTAGGGTACAATGTGACGCAATGAGAATTCCAAACATTTTAGTTAGGATTTGGAAAAAAAAAGAGGAAAATATTCAAATCAAAATGATCCAAGAGTAAATTTAAATTTCATATGTGTTTTAAATGTGTTGAAGGAAAAACGTTAAAACATCACATATTTGCTTCAGTGTAGGAACAATCATTGCAGTCTAATCCCACACCTGCTGTCTAAATTGTTTTAAGGCACTAGGTCCTATGAACTACCCCAAATGGCAACTTGGGACACAGGAAAACATGAACAAAAGGAAATGATTTTAACTGCCAAAGGCAAAATTTTTGTACAGTGATTAGAAGGAAAGCTGCAATCCTCTCACATGGCAATAGACATCTGGTGAGGCTGTACATAAGTCTTACAGACTTACTTAGTCTTCAGGGAACTCCACACACCACAGAGATCCACCTTTTAAATGTCCAACCACAGGAACCATGGTTTCTAAAAGGAAGGTGGCTAAAGATATTCAACATTTAACCATTCTATCAAAACATGGTCCATTTAGTTCTTCTTTTTTATAAAACAAGGAAAAATAAGAAGAGAGCGGGATGTGGCCTTATTCACCATTATGAAGACAGGACAAAATGTGAGATGTATAACCAGTTCTGATAAGTAGACAACCAGTTACAACTGAAGCACTACTACTGATGTCAGATATTGGGAGAGTTGAGGCTTGCAACAGAGCAAGGGAAAAAGAATGTACATAATTTTTTCTTCTTCTTTTTGGCTGTATGAATAAATTTATTTATGTTTACTATTACAAAATACTGATATATGGCTAATTTGTGTTTTCTATTTACCTTGTTTTTATTTTTCTTGTATATTTCCTTTCTTTTCATCTATTAGGTAAAGAATATATATTCTATTTCTATTTTACATGCTTTCCTTAAATTTTAATAAGCATATATCATGCAACAAACCAATATTTCTACTTTGTAGACATGTTTTTTTCTAACTGAGGCTACCCTGGGTGTGATGGTAGTAACATGCTTTGAAAGTCAATGTAATTCAATGTTAAGAAAATTTAAAATCCTACACACATATATACATGTCTTACCTTTAAAAATAAAGACTGCATTTCAGCCATACTCTAAAAACTAGAATACCTGGGTCTAGGAAAGGGAAAATAAAACAAGGACTGTGACAAAATGCTGATAAACTGCAATGCCTTTTCGGTAATTCAAGACCAAAACCCAAAAAAGGATGCCAGAATCAGGAAAAAAACAGGGAAGCGGCTACATGATAAAGTATTTGAACTTCTGCTTAAGAAAAGGGACATAACCATGCAAAAAGCTATACACGTGAAGAATGGGAAAGGAGAGGAAATGGCTTTTGGTAAGGAAGGTGTCATCGTGGGTGATATTTTTCTCTTTTTGCAAATTTTCATGCTGTTACACTGTGTTTTCAATTTTTAAAAAGCACTTTTTAAAAAATAAGGCAGTTCAGGAAAACACACCGTGGGAACAGAGTCAAGCACCCAGATGTTTTGCGTAAGCTGCATTTTCAGAGACATCTGCCTTTGTGCAAGACTTGAAAAAGTAAAGCTGTCGTCAACAAGTTCTCTGAAGTGAGGGGTGGAGCCTCAGAGAAAGTGAGCTGTGAAGAAACCAACAATTAGAACGCTTAGGGCTGAGAAACACATAGTTTCTTAGATTAAGTTCCTCATTTCTGAGCCACCTCTGCCCAAAATGCTTGGCCATCAACAATGTCTACTACTCAAACAAGCTGCCCATATCTCCATTCAAGTAACTGAGGCTCTTTGTCAGCAGTGCCACTCGGCTCTTTGCAGAGACAGCTTATCTCTGTGGTAGATGAGATAGAGCACAACCAATTGAATAAAAATCTGAGTGGGAAGCAAGCTGACCTACTCCTCCCTCCTTATTCCAATTCCAAATAAAAATGCTTATCATGGACAGAAAACTTCATGTAAAAGCAAAGATAATCCACATTTTTTCATCTTCCTATTGTCTTGCTTTGGTGTATGTTAAACTTTATTTCTGAATACTCCGAGGTCTATATTGTTTGCTTTTTCGTGTAAGGCAATGGAGAAAGAGTACATTCACAGTGCTTTATATAGTGCCCAGTCTAATGCCACGTACAGAGTGTTTAATAAGTGTGATCTGAAGATAACAGGGATGATGCTGATGGCTCAAGCACACTTCAGAGGATACTCAAGTATGAAAGTCATTGTAAACCTACTCTCTGGTGTTCACATGCCAGGTGTGTAAGCCCCCATGTCTGCAACGCAAACCACAGCGAGAGGCTGGCTTACTTATTCTTGTTTGCAGCCTTCAATCACGCCTTGTGCTAGTGGGGGAACTTCTACTTGCTAAAAGAACTTTCAACTGACTTGCAAAGTTCTCACAAAGTTCTATCTGGTGTCCTGTCTTGAACTTCCTTTTTCTGAGAAGTTGGGTGTGTTGTACTAGTATGTGTTACTGTCCTACATCTGCCTTCTGGGTGAGTCAACTACAAAATATTCTAAAAACCTCTTGCTCAGACACAGTAGCCTCTTCTAGGTCCTATACAAGCTCTCCTTACTGCTAACATGACAATGGAGCTGATAATCTGTAGGTTTACATCAATTTGGACAAAGCTACACAAACTAATATTATCTTACTGTATGGTGAAAGAGTGAAGGAAGGGACACAGTAAAGATAAGGAGAGGTAAGCAGGGTACAGATCTGAAGGTCTTACATGATATGCTAGAGAAATTGGACTTTACCTTGAGGATAACAGAGATCCAAAGTTTGCATTTCCAGAAAGATTCCTTTAACTACAGTATGGAGAATGGATTGGAAGGGGTTCAGACTTACAAATAGAGATAGATGTTACTTGAGTAATCCAGGCAAGGGAATAGGGTGGTCTGAGCTGAGCTAATGGGAATAAAGAAAAGATAGATACTTGGGGGATATTTGTCTAGTTTACTTTCTGGTACAGATGGAAATTTTTCCATAAAGAAATTTCAATTGTAAGAAAAACTCGAGTGAGAAAAGCATTGATATGTGCAAACTCCTTGCATTCAAAGAATATCTTTTATTTGCACCTCCTGACTCTTCAGACAGGCCCTCCACCTTTTTAAAAATACACACACCAAATTCCAATGCTTTAAGACTCTTAGGCAAGAGGGTCAAAAGGAGTCTATTTATTTACATGGCTATTAACTTTCATTCCACCTACTTTTGCCCCAACTTTTCTCAAAAGTTTTTTCTTTCTCCCTGCCATCTATAATTTTTTGTTATACTTTGCTAACCCTCAGATTTGGAGATCAAATCTGCCTTAACTTATCTGCCAGCAGCAGCCAATCATCCTGGACAAGCCAGGCAATCTTACAGGCAATTCTTCCTCATGTCACTTTGTTATCACACATGTCTATATCATTTCCTGTCAGGCACCAAACTTCCAGCATCAAGGAAGAACAGCTGTAGAGAATGCTTTTACACAAAAGACTTCCCTCCTTCCTTACCCCCTATTCAACGGATATGACAATATACTGATGCTATAGCCAGGGCTCAAGTTAAATGAAGGATAATGCAACTAAGTGTTGAAACCACCATTTTAAACCAGTAATAAAGAACGCAAACTTATTGTCTGAACATAGTTAACTAGCAAAAAATTAATTAGAAACATGAGGCCAACTTCACCAAAAGAGCATTGGTGAAGAACTGCTAAGCAGGTAATGCTAAATCTCTCTAGTGCTCAGTCAAATTAAGTTACCCAGCTCTAGCTGGTGTGGCTCAATTGGCTTGAGCATCATCCATACACCAAAAGGTGGCAGGTTCGATTGCTGGTCAGGGCACATACCCGAGTGGTGGGTTCAATCCCGGTCAGGCAGCATGCAGAAGGCAAACAAATGATGGATGTTTCTCTTTAACAATGATATTTCTCTCCCTTCCTTTTTCTCCTTCCTCCCTTCCTCTCTCTAAGATCAATTAATACCTGCCGGCAAGTGAGGCGGTGAACGTTGGAGTCTGCAGCAAGCAAGCCTCCCTGCTCGCTTCAGTGCCTGGCTGCCGGCTGCCATCTTGGCTGACAGTTAATTTGCATATACTCACTGATTAGCCAATGAAAAGGGTAGCGGTCGTACGCCAATTACCATGTTTCTCTTTTATTAGTGTAGATATCTATAAGACAATTCTCATAATTTCCTCATCTCTAAAATCAGTGGTTGTGTAAAACAGCTGCTAAATAATTTAAAAATAATTTCTAGTAAAGGTGAACCATAGGCTATCCATAATAGGAGAGGAATGGAGTAATTCTGGAAAATAAGATATATTTACTGTATTTATCACAGTAAAGTTATAATAGGCAGTAGCTGCACTTCATACTTCTCTTCTACAAATGGGATATACTAAACAAGATGCTAGAGTAAAACACAATGAAAAATATAAGGTGGCTGTACCAACCCTTTCCACAAATAAACTACTAGTTCTCAGATCACATTTTCATTGATCTGGGGGAGGCAGTAAATAGTAAATACATACTTGGCTGGGACTCAAATGACCAGGGTTTTCTAATCCCACGATACCCGTGGCAGGGTGACTCTGAGTCAGTTTTAGCACGTCAGACAGATTCTCTATTTACACAAGAGGTCAGTTACTCTCACCTGCTGCAGGGAAACATGTGAAAAGGGAGAGGAAAAAGCATGGAACTGACAGTCAGATGACCTGGAGTTCTTACTCTGCCACTAATGAATCAGATCTCAATTTCCTCCTATAACATTATAAATTCTTAAGCTTGATAAAGGAGATTATTACCAAGAACCTTAAAAGCACTCCATAAATTCAAGAGGAGATCACCATATTTCTACAGTATTATAAAAAAAATACCAATTAGGTTTTTCATAGCAGAAGAGATCACTCTCAAAGAAGGCCTCTAAAGGTTGTATCACAAGGGGCCAGGCTACTCTGCAAATGTGACTGTTAAACCCTATAGGTTTATTTCAGTAACCAAATGGTTAATTTGTTCACTGGATTCCTGCTGCCACTGGAAAATCTTTTTCTAGAGGAAAAAAAAAATTCCATCTCTCCCCCACTCCGGTGTTAGTCAATTGAAAAATAAAGGGATGAGAAGGCTGCTTTGGGTAGTTTCATATTCATAAAAAAGAAGGTAAAAGATGGCTGCCTGAGCTAAAAAGGGTGGTGTACTGGAATCACCTGCATTGGCCATATTACTGAGTCATTTAGCTCTTTAGAAAGTCATGTTACTACTCTCTATGTGCGTTTCTTCAACTGTAAAACAGGATTAGTTATATCTACCTTTCTCACATGCTTAGGGATAAAGTATCCTTTCTTCTTAGTAGACAAAGTTTGTGGAAGTTTTCTAAAAAGTAGCAAGGATTATACAAATGCAAGTTATTATTTGAAAGTACATGAACCTTGGGCTTTACCTTTTACATTCTGAATAAAATGCTAACTTTTGGCCAATGAAAAAGAAAAAACAACAACAACCTCTAGGCATGCTTTCATATGGAATGAACTCCTGGCTTCTTTCAGCTTTTAAAGCAATTTTTTGGTTTTAGTGCAGAAAACTCTTTACCTAAGGAAGCTCAGTGGCTGGAAAGGGCATCTCAGGCTGGAAGTGACCCTGGAATCGTGTCCCTCTTTCTTTAAATAAAATTGGAACACTGGCAATGAAGATCAGCTAAGGTCATCCTACTGTCTTTCTCCATATTAGCCAAGTCCACACCTGGCTATATTTAGACAAAGTATGCATACTCCATTAAAGATAGGAGACTCAGTCCTAGATTTAGGATCATAGCACTGGGGCTATTACCTCAGCTGAGGGGGAAAGAGACCAACAATGCATGTATTGATGCACTCCTTGGCAAACAGAGAACAATCAATGCTCAATTTATTTCATTCTGGATAGATGTACAATTGCTAGTATGCATAGAGCAATCTCTACCACACATAACTCCAGCATAGTCATGACTAAAGCAAAGCAGTTAATATGTTTCAGGGAACTCACTTGCCAGGGCTGCCTGCCATGACTTAGCCAGAGACAAAGGGCTGCCCGGGTCAACATGGTAAAATGTTCAGCAGTTTGGCCTCCTGGGAACTGGAACAAACAGGTTTTCAACCCAGGAATCACCACTATATTAAATGCATCAAGGTCTGACTGGGTAGAGTCCTCAAGCAGTGTCCAGACCCAGCATCCAGCGAAGGCTAATAGAACATGAATTTTATAATAAAGATAGCACTGAACTGAATCAGGGACATGGTAGTGCAGGTAATGGGGGAACTTGCTTGGGTGAACCCATGCCCTAAGTGGTCCTTAAATCTGGAAACAAAATCGTCTTAAAGAAAAATATAGTTGCCCTCAAGAGAAAGCTAAGAAAGCCCTAATAACAATCAGATGTTTTTGGTACGTCTCCAACTGTGAGAAGAAAAAATTAAATACATTTAAAGAATGTGGTAAACATACTTCTGAAACACAGTATAACAAATACAAATCTGTTTATCTTCATTCAAAGGAAACTGCACATTGCAATTATGAACATTTCCACAGCAGGAAAGATAAGCAGATGTTGGATGTTCTCCCAAAGTTTTTCTAATGTCACTGAAGAGGCTTATGGAATCTGCTTTACATTTTTTTTCAGATTAAGTTAATGCTAAAAAGGCAACATTCTGAATGTTGTTTCTTCTCATCATTCATATTGTAACATTTCAGTGACATTTAAACAATAGTTACCAGAGAGAAAACAACTAAACACAGTTTATACCAGTGGTTCTCAACCTGTGGGTCACGACCCTTTGGGGGTCGAACGACCCTTTCACAGGGGTCGCCTAAATACATCCTGCATATCAGATATTTACATTACGATTCATAACAGTAGCAAAATTACAGTTATGAAGTAGCAACGAAAATAATTTTATGGTTGGGGGTCACCACAACATGAGGAACTGTATTAAAG
>NW_005369061.1:674636-676176 GCF_000412655.1 Myotis brandtii | reverse complement strand
ATATGAGAGGGCAAGAAAGCAAAAAGGCACATACAACTTGGCTGCTTACACTTCTGAAAATTCATAACTATACATGGTAAGTTACAGAAGTTGATCTTAATAGTAAAGAATAGTTTAATAAGTTGAAGAATCCTTGACCCTCAATGCACAACTGATTTAAATAGCAGCTTCATTCCACTAAATGTCTAAGCCCTGTATTATGGTTGGGTCACAGCATGAGGAACTGTATTTAAAGGGCCAGAAGGTTGAGAACCACTGTTTTAGCAGATAACAATGCAGCTTTATCAAGAGGTAAACAACACCCAATGATAGATGATTGGATTTAACTTTGAAACCAGAGGAAACACACATGAATTAGATAAGGGTTAGGACTTTGTAAGGATCTAATACTTCGGCCTCTGCCATTCTAAAGCACACACAGGCAAATCCTATGAAAAGATCTTCTACTTACCTGTCCTATCATGTAGCCAATCTTTCTCTCCCCGTTACAATAAACATGTGTATATTATACAGATTTCTAAGCATTAGATGAAAGTTCATTTACTAAAGCCCTACAATACTAGGTATAACAGAATATCAGTACAATAATGGATTTTGAACAAGATTCTGAAATTCATTAAGATTAATCTGACCAGCAAATGAGATTTTTACCATTTCCTAATCTTGTCGGATACTCTAGAAATTTTAACAGCTACCCAGAGCATGTCATTTCCTGTACGATGCCATTATAGTACTGATTTTCTAAGAGTGTAACAAATCTAAGATCACCAATACATTAAACATTACTTTATGTGGTAAGTGATTCAGCAAGAAGGAAATGATTAAATGTAAAGTTTTATTGATCTGATGATTTTATAACACATTACAAGGGAAAAGAGATTAAATGCAATGTTTAACTGTTATTATAAAGGTCAATGTTTATAGCAGTTAACAATTCTCATCTGTTATTGCCATTATGTCCATAAATGCAATGGCCTCATATTGTTTAAACAATTGTAGTTGTTATACTTAAACATTGATTTCCATATTTACACCAAGTATCTACACTTCAATTTGTGGTTCAAATAATAATTTATCAGTTTCCTGACCATTTTCTCTAACATAGTGAGAAAGGCTAGTAAGCCAGGACAAGCAGAATAGGAAAACTGAGACATACTAGGTGTACCGGTTAATAATGGCGGATTTTGTAATCGAAGAAAACACGATAATTTCAAGAGAAACATCAAAAGTGCTTTATTCAAAGTAATGTCTATTGCAGGCTACCACATTTCCTCCATCTTTCAGGTAATTTGTAGATACCTTCCCAATAGAACTTTTCTTGTTTTGAGGCAAACCATTCAGAGACCCAATTTTCCACTTCTTCGTATGTTTTGAAGTGCTGCTCAGAAAGTGCCATCGATCAGAACCAGAACAAGTGGTAATATGAAGGAGCAAGGTCTGGTGAATACAGCGGGTGGGTTAATACTTCCCAGGCAAGATCTTTTAACGTGTCTTTAACTGGTTTTGAAGTGTGTGATGGTGTGTTATCATGAAGCAAAAT
>NW_005369061.1:657439-674169 GCF_000412655.1 Myotis brandtii | reverse complement strand
ATGCATCTTCATCCAATAATGCTTATAATTGTTGGTCTTCAAACTTTTTCGGTTGACCTGGACGTTCTTTGTCTTTCACATTGAAATCATCACTTTCAAAGCGTTTAAACCAGCGTTCACAAGTATCTTGAGATGGAGCATGTTCACCATAAGCTTTCCGAAGTATACAATAACCTTTTCTTCAAAATAAAGTAATGAATTAAAACTTCCCGCAAATGCTCTTTTTTTTTGGCACGAAATTCGACATTTTTAAGCGTAAAAATATCTATGATGTTAACACCTTCAGCAAATTTGACATATGAAGTTTTGAAGCTTGCTGTCAATACAACAAAATAGCATACATATTAAATCGCATGTGTAACTCCATCTATTGAAAGAAATCCGCATCATTAACTGGTACACCTAGTATAGTTAAACACAGTTTGCAGCCATAGTAAATCCTATCTTCCCTAACCCTAGGACACTTAAGAGTAAATGGTTTGCTCTTCTCCTCAACCAGAAGGTAAATAGCTTAAATCACCCTACTCAGGAGGATAGATATCAGGAATCCAATTAATGCCATTTGCCAACCAACCCAAGGACAGATGAAGTTAAGGGAATAAACCTCCTTTTGGCACATACGCATAAAAGTAATGAATATTCTGTTGAGATACTCTCCTAAGACCTCCTCTAAACTCCCAGCTGTTAACACCCCTCAAAACAGAGGTTCTAGCTCGAACTCCCTCTTCTAGGAATAGCCCTGAACCTTTCCCTTTCCCCTTTCCTTCCCTCCCCGCACAAACATGCATCTTCTAAACTTTAAAGGACCTAGGAAGCTTGCAACCAGAGCAGCAATGGGCAGCAGCAGTTTGTCCTCAGCAAATCCCTAAACCCGTCCCCAAGGTCCCCTTTTCTCTTATTTTGTTTTCTTTTCTTTTTTAAATTAAATCTTTATTGCTGAAAGTTATTACATATGTCCCCTTAAAGCAGCCCAGCCTAGGGCCATTTCCCCACCTAGTCCTTCCCCTCTTATCCTAGGCCCTTCCTTGTTTCACTGTCACCAGCTTTAATAAACATCCTCTAAAATTAACCTGGACTTGTGTAGTGAAATTTTTCCTGCATGAAGTCAAGAACCCACCCTAGGTAGACTTACCAGGGCCAGGTCCCTTTTCTGGTAACAATAGTAACCCCTCACTCCCAGCTTACTTTCCATCTTTTTGTCCGGATTTATTTTTTCTTTATAGCCACATCAACAGCTGATTATTTATAATAATTTATTTACATTCTAGAATGTAAGTTCTAAGAGCTGAAATGGTCTTTTTGGATCACTGATTCATTCCCACTGCCTAGAACACTGGTGATCAATAAATGAATGCATAGATATCTACGAAGTAGAGATATGAAATCAGAGGTTAACATGGCATAGTATAAAAGCATGGATTATAAAGAGGATTTGGATTTCAGTCACTGCTCATGCACTTAATATATAACCTTGAACAAGTCATTTAATCTCTGAACCTCAATCTCTTTTCTTTTAAAACAATGCTAAAATATTAGTACACAGTGTTATTACAAAAATTATAGGACATAATAGAAGTAAAAACTTGTTGCAAATATTATGTCCTAGAAGTTATTCTTGAAAAATTGGCAGAAAATTCTGTAAAACCGATCAATCTTGAGAAAGCAAGTTATTCTGTTACCTTATCCTTGTTCTTGCAGGACCACAGAGGCAGAATAAGTAGTGAGAAAGCATAGCATTAGAAGAGATAGGCTTAAGCTTCAATTACTAGCTGGTTGACATTAAGAAAATTTCTTAACCTCTCTGAGGCTTAATTTTCTTATCTATAACAGGAGAGGGACAATATTGCCTTAAAAGTAATTAATTGTTTGCACCAAATGTCATATTAATTGTGAAAGCACTTTTTAAACTATAATGCAGAATTTGTATTTTTAGTGAAATAAATTAATTACCTTTCCTTAAAGAAATCCTAATCTTGTTTGTTCCACTGGCCAAGTGGAAGGAAATATTATTCTAGAATGTGCTCATATGGACTATGGGCAGAAGTATGCACACTCCCATTCTTGCTGTAGATTCTGCAACTTCAGTGAGAGGACAGAATAGAACAGGAAAAGATAGAATAGGAAGATACAGAATGGAAAGAGAAAACAGAGATTCACAAAGACACAAGTGAATAAGTAGCAAAGCTCTGATAGACTTCAGGTCTACTTAATTGCACATCCTACAGTCAGGGCCAGCTTCATGAGTCTATGATCGGTGCAGTCCCACCGGATCAGTGACTGGAAGGGCCCCACACTTGGTTTAAGGCTCTGCTGTTGCTGTCTTGAAATTTTTAAATCTTTTTTAACAAGGGGCTCCACATTTTCATTTTGCACTGGGCCCTGCAAATTATGTAGCTCACAATCTTTCTACTACAGGACAAAGACAATAGCTTATCGTCTCAGTAACCGTATGTAAAGACCACTGCTAACTTAAAGGACAGTTACTACAAAGGAGTTTTTTAATCAGGTTAATAATCACATATTTGTAGTGCGTGAATTCTGAAGTTAGCAAAATACTTAGTAAAGCCATTATTTTTTTTTTCAAAAATATTTTTTTATTGATTTCAGAGAGGAAGGGAGAGGGAGAGAAAGATAGAAACATCAATGATGAGAGAGACAGCCTGACACCCAGGCATGTGCCCTGACCAGAAATCGAACCGTGACCTCCTGGATCATAGATCGATGCTTAACCACTGAGCAACACCGGCTGGGCCTTAGTAAAGCCAATTTAATTAAAAAGCAGTAGTCCGAATTAGAAATGCAAATGTTATTTGCCTTTTCCTATTTTGTGCTCCATCACATCCTAATAACAGGCCAGTTAGTAAATGAAATACCCGAATCAAAGCTAATTGACTTTCCATTCTGAAACCCAACAAAATACCCCAGTGATTATGGATTATCTTTGTTTTTTTATTTGATATATGCTTTCTCACAGTAAGCAAGTGACATTGCCACAGAAATCATCTCTGGAGTGAAATCTCTAGCAACCCAATTCAATTAAATCACACCAGTTAAGTAATGTGTTGTTTCTTTTCTGCTCTGCTGACTGCAAAGACAGCTGGTGGATTTGAATTGAACATTTCCCAGGTAGCAATTCAGTGTTTGAGGTCTGCAGGCAAAAAAGATGCCTTTTCCACTTAAAGTTAGACTGACCCACACTAGTCCATTTTGACCTTTGGACTCCTTATCAGTCACCTTCAGTGTCTGTCAGTGGCTGGACAGGCCAACCCAGAGCGGTCTGCTCTCCAGTGAACAAAGGCTTGCTATGTAAAAGAGATGAGCAGTGAACAGAGATACCATCTGATGAGAAGGTGCTGAACTCATCCTCTGTGTTCCAGCAGCATGTCTAGGACTGCTGCCACCACAAAAGGTGAAACTTCACCCGAAAACACTTTCTCTGCCCGTGATTTAAACACACACCTTCATTAAGGAAGCAGCTCAGTTTCAGATAAAGGAAGACAACTAATCATGCAACTGTGGCCTGCACTCCTTCCTCCTTCCCATCTTTTTTTTTTCTTTTTCCTTTTAAAATTTAAGTCCACCAGAGCCCCTCTGGCTACTGTTTAGATCTGCTGGTGACATTCAAAGTGAGATTCTTTAACAGCTTTAAGAAACATACTCTTCTTTCTCTTATATTTAATATTCATCCAGCCTCAAAGATGAAAACTTTTGTTTCAAGAATTGAAACAGCTTGTTCCCTAAAGTATTAATCTCCTCAACTTTGAGAAATATACCCACTACTTCCTATAAATAGGATCAGGAAATGCTAATCTCATAAGTATAGTCACAAGCATTAACAAATTAATGTATTTATCTTTTTAAATTTCAGCATGCTTAGTAAGATGGCCTTATGAGAAATCTCAATGATGCTTAACACTTCCTAAATAGAAAACAATGAAATGTTGTTCAAGGTCTAAATTAATTTGTGGCAGGACCCTAGATTAAGTCTGTTTGCTTATCATCTGGGTCTAAAATTCTCTAAGTAAAAAATGGGGATGATTTTACAATAAAATGAAAACATGGAGAGCAAAGCTAAATTCATAAGCACTACATATATAGTCAACAACACCTCTGGATAGTTTCTTCATCTTCTCAATATACTATTATTTCATATTTCCACTAGTTCTATTCAACATAGCTTACAAATTAAAGTATTTTCCATCAGTGTTTAGGTATGAAATAAGTTCCTCATAGGAAAGACAAATGAGGAACAACTTGTCTAAGTCTCAAGTAGTCCATATGAATTGAAGGATAAAATCATATTTACCTTGATTTTACTTTTATCATTTCAGGAGCACTATGAAAATGAATTACTAAAATTGCTGGCAGGAATGTAGACTGGTACAACATTTCTGGTGAGCAAACTAGCAATCTGTATCAAAAATTAGGAATATGTATACCCTTTGTCTAGCAATCCCAGAATTGAGCTTTGGGATATTTCTCTTATAGGGACATGTGCAAAGATTTAGGTACAAGGATAGTCATTCATTTCAGTGAGGCTTTGTTTACAACTGCAGAAAACTGGACACAATTTAAATATGCAACAATAGGGCAGAATTTGAATCAGTTCTGTGAAAAACAAACAACTCTTTAAAAATATATAAATAAATGCATTTGAGGACAATGGCAGGATGCTCCCAACATGCCAAGTAAAAAAAATTTGATTACAAAGCAGTAGATAGAGGACAATCCCATTTTTAAAGGTATATCCATACACAGAAAAATTCTGGATGGTGTTAACAGTAAATATCTTTGAGAGACAAGAATAAGAGTAATGCCTTTTGTGGGGAGGAGAGAAATGCAACAACGTTTTCTGTTTTTTCTATAATAAACATGCATTATCTATAAATACTAAAAAAATAAGCAATACTTTTTGCTTTGCTGATTTTTAATTACCAATAAGACCAGTTACATGAAAAAACAACACCCAGGACAAGTTCACTTTTAAACTGAGTGGGTGGTAAAGCATGTGATATTATCAACTTTACTGGGTATAAGGTAGACAACTTTTTAAAGCAAAAGGGATTCTCTATTTGGAAATTCCCCCAAGGTGGTTTGTAAGATTGCCATAAAGAAGAGCATTGGTATTCAATATTTATTTGTTGATTTTTATTTCAACTGAGAAAGAGACTAGAGGTTATTTTTTAAAAAGCTTAATACACATTCTCATTTTCTGACAAAAGGGGCTTACGGCCTTGCTGAGAATTTCTCCAAGCATCTAAAATGGCAAAAAACCAGAGAAAATCCAGTAGCATGGGTATAGTGAACCTCCATGATTACTGAGACTGACCACAGAAGAGCAACAGAAATGAACAAGCCCCAACTCATTAACAGCTAGGACTATAGTGGGTTCTTAACAGATACACTCAAGAACTTCCCAGTAGGTTAAGAAAAAGGTATGATTAAAACAACAATGGCTTTTAGTTTTTAAATTACAGAGATATAACTAGCCAGTCTACAATCTTCAGTTTTTCTTTAATTTTGGGAAAAAAATTACACTAGGTTTAAATTTACTTAGACTCACTAAACAGAAATACTTAGGTTTCTAGGTTTCTCTTATGTAGTCTCAATTTGCAATTTATCTGTGCAGAAGAGTACAGTAATAAATCACAATCTGCTAAATTTTCAGTAGTTGTAGCAACTCTTCTTTGAATCAATATCATTAAACTATTGTTTGGGCTTAATGTAACCTGCATTTATATAGTTCCTGATCTTTATTAACTGATGTGTATAAGAGATCCTCATGTCCACTAGGATGGCTTCCATGTATATTTATTTGACTTACAAACTAAGGAGTTGTACATTGCTTAGAGAACACTAAATAAGTTGAGCCATTAATTGGCAACTGGGCCACTGAACTGGTAGCCAAGTCAATAAGAACAAGGAAAAATAGCAATTGGCGCACACCTCCCCTGATAGCTCAGTCCACTGTAAATATTACAAGCCCTCTGTACCATGGGAACCACCTTGCCTACCACATGATGCTGATGTAATACTATCTAGAGCTAAGCACCTGGAGGAAGCAGAGAAAGAAGTTTTGCTTTGGATTACTTGATTGTGCTTTCTTTCCTTCTTTTATGAATCATAAAGCCACTAGCAGATAGTTTAATTATTTCTCTTCTTATCTGCCTGTGGGGATTTCACATTGTGCGCCCAGCCACTGGTACTGATTCAATAACAACAGCCTTGTAAAACTGGCAGCCTTCCTAAATAAGCTATGTAAAGTCTGCAAATGCTGCTTACTGTGCTGTGTACTCGGAGGGTAACTCAATAAAAACTTGATAAAAATTCTGCCCATGTAATATATCAAAAATATGCTCATAGCAATTTCCTAAAGAACACCACTGGTGTGTAAAAGATTCCCTTCTTACCACAAATGATTAATAGAAGTCATTCATCAAAAACTAATTATTTGTAATATGGTCTTAACATCTGCCACATTAGTTCTTCCTTTTCTCTCACCACTGAAGTACTCTTTACCTGTGTTTATACAATTCAAGACATTTAAGAGGGCCAGAAATAAAGGTCAGAGTCCCAGCTCAAATCTTACTCCTAATAAAGCCTTCACTAACTGGCTCATGTACAAAACCTTTCTGTCCTCTGAACACGTAAAGCACCAACTGCACCTTTCCTCCGGCACTTAGCCTGTGCTTAATTATGTTCATATTTATCCTTTTATTGACCTTGTCTTATATCCTCAACAGACTGAACATCCCGACTGCAGGAACCATCTTGTATTCCTTTGTATCTCCCACCTTTTACCCAGAATAGGTGAAATTATGACAATGATGCAAATGATAAACTTTTTACCATCAGACTGGCATAACACTCTGTATTCTAGTTCTTTCTACTATACTTTGGCTCATGTCAAAAGAGCAAAAATATTAACTAAACTTTACTGAGTACATACTATTAGTACTTCACAAACATTACATTTAATCCTTACAGGTATTATTGGCTTCATTTTATTGACAAGAAAGGCTTATGGTAGTTATCCTATATAATAAAAGCCTAATATGCTAATGATATGCTAAGGCCGCTCAACCGCTTGCTATGACGTGCACTAACCACCAGGGGGCAGACAGTCAACCAGTCGCTATAACATGCACTGACCACCAGGGGACAGACGCTCTGAATGGTAGGTTAGCTTGCTGCTGGGGTCTGGCTGGGGTCTGGCTGATCAGCCCTCCCATGGTCCCTCCCTGGCTGGCCAACCTTCCGTGTCCCTCCCTGACCCTGATCGTGCACCGGTGGGTCTTGGCCTGGCCTGCACCCTCTTGCCATCCGGGACCCCTTGGGGGATGTTGGAGAGCCAGTTTCAGCTCTATCCTGCTCAATGCAGAAGCTGCCCTCTGGTGGTCAGTGTGCTCCCACAGGGAGAGCGCCACTCAGCCAGAAGCCAGGCTCAAGGCTGGTGAGCACAGAGGCAGTGGCGGGAGACTTCCCACTTCTGTGGCAGCTCTAAGGATGTCCGACTGCTAGCTTAGGCTTGATCCCCATGGGGAGTGGGCCTAAGCCATCAGTCAGACATCTCCAGAGGGCTCCTGGACTGCAAGAGGGCGCAGGCTGAGGCCCCACCCCCGAGTGCATGATTTTCGTGTACCAGGCTGTCAGACATCTCCGGAGGGCTCCTGGACTGCAAGAGGGGGGAGGCGGGGCCTCAGCCCCCAGTGCATGATTTTCATGTACCAGGCCTCTAGTGTAATATATTCAAGGTTGTACAGTCTATATATAGGTGGTGAAACTCTGATTGGAACTCAAGTCTGTTTCATTCTAAACACCAGACTATGACTATTGGCCACAAGAACAAATGACAAGTAAGATTCTGAATATGTGACCCAAGAGACCTTTTAAGTATTTTAAAACAGAGCAGTACTTAAGAAATGGGCTATTTAAGGAAGTGAGTATAAGATTTTATTGGAGAAGATGAACATCACAGAGGTGGAGTTGATAGAATGTTCTATACCAAACTGGTGAAAGGGATGTTAAAGTTTCACACATTGTTTGAATCTATTACATTCATCTCCTAGGAAGTGAAATTCACTAATAATTTACATCCCCCATTGATACCCCAATTTCTCAAACTAAAACTCCTCACAAAGATAAAGGTGATAAAATAATAGGAAGTTAAATTTTTTTGGACTGAGAATATTAACTTTGGGGAAACAGTAATTTAAAGGTACTTGGGACAGAGGAGAGTCCCAAAGAAATGGCATCTCTTTAAGAACTCTTTGCTTAAAAAGAATTTTTTTTTGCTTATGTGATACTTATTTTAAATCAGTGAAGAAAAATCAGAAATATTCTCATTCAATTAATCCCCCATGGCGATCAACTGGCTTTTATTACACAAAATTCAGAGAACAGCAGAGATGAGACAGACAAAAGCTGAGCTCATAAACCTGATCAGCCTTTTGCCGAGGTGTTGAAGATTGCTAAAGTGTTCCTTGGGTTGCAAACAGAAGAGTCTCTAGCACAGGGGTCCTCAAACTACAGCCCGCGGGCCACATGCAAATACAAATATTACAATTAAACCCATTTTGTTTTTTTACTTCAAAATAAGATATGTGCAGTGTGCATAGGAATTTGTTCATAGTTTTTTTTTTTAAACTATAGTCCGGCCCTCCAATGGTCTGAGGGACAGTGAACTGGCCCCCTGTTTAAAAAGTTTGAGGACCCCTGCTCTAGCATAAACTTTTAAGAATACAGACACCACAGAAGATAAGCAATATAAAGTCCACAATTAAAATTCTCAGGGCTTGAAATGTCTCGTTATGGATCATGAATATGTGTATGGCTCTTTATCAATGAATGTTAAGTATATGGTAAAAGAAACAATCACATGGGAAACTTTTATTGTTTCATTTTTTTTAACTAATGAACTCATTTGATGTCCACAATTCTCTGAAATGAGGCAGATATTATTCCCAAACATAAGTAATAATTTGACCCTCTAGCTGGTCGCCAAAAAATAATTCTACATCTTCTACATCTGAAAAACGAAATTGTTACAACTTAAAAAAAAATAACACTCTAGAATAGGTTTATGCTGAGGATTTTCCGTTATGGATCATGAATATGTGTATGGCTCTTTATCAACGATTAAGTATAGATGGTAAAAGAAACAATCACATTGGAAACTTTTATTGTTTTATTTTTTTTAACTAATGAACTCATTTGATGTCCACAATTCTCTGAAATGAGGCAGATATTATTCCCAAACATAAGTAATAATTTGACCCTCTAGCTGGTCGCCAAAAAATAATTCTACATCTTCTACATCTGAAAAACGAAATTGTTACAACTTTTAAAAACACACTCTAGAATAGGTTTACGCTGAGGATTTTGAGTAATTCAAGCCTTTGGATTCTGTTGCTTTATATACATAACTAATGCCAAATCCCTTAGGTTACTAAAAGAAGGGTCACACCCTCTAAAAACAGATAATTTCAGAAAACAAGAGTCACTCAACTTGCACAACCTGCAAAGAGGAAGTGAGCCCAAACTTGCCCTTTGGTGTGCAACACTAGCAATCTATTTATATATCATTTGCTACATGCCTTCCAAATCACAGGAACACCTAAAAATGTTCTTAGCACGTTTCTTCAAGTTAAACCCTAATTATGTTAGTGGCAGCAACATCCCGTGTCATTCAACAATGCAAAACTAACCCTATCTTAAAGTAGTTAGGATAATCTTTTTTTTTCTGTCACCTTAGAAAGTCAGAAACATTAACGTGATTGCATCTACACCACTGTCCTTTAGCCCTAAGGAGTTTAATGTATGATAATCAAGAGGACTCACATTTACTGGAGAGACCTAAGAAGAAATATGAGCAAGATAATCGTAGACGCTTGAGTCTCTCTATCACTCCAAGGCCTCTAGCTGTTAGAAACAAAGAATGAATGACAGCATCCTGTTATTTGGCTTTGCGCAGTGGTTTCTCCAAGTAAGTCTAAAGAAATTGCTCAATTTCAGGAGTGCTTACAAGGTGAACACACAAGTCAAAGAGCAACACTTTTTAAAAAATCCACTCTAGATTTATCACAAAGAAAATCTGACTTGAGCACGTCACAACCTCACCATTCTTGTTCATCGTCATTGTGCAGATTTACTCTTCAGTTAACTTGGTTAAAGGTGGTTCCAATAAGGCCAAAGTTGAGAGCTTTTCCTCTCCATCCTTCAGTTCCAAGCCAATTACTGCTGTACTGACTTCAAACAAGCACAAGTGTGGAGAAAGCCACACAAAGTGACCACCACTGCTAATGAAAACACAAATGCATCTTTATACCCTGACAAGGGACCATTAACCTTTCCTTCATATTTGAAGGCTATATAACACCTAGAAAAGTCACTAGTTGAATTAACTAGTGAACTTATTTGATCACCCTTTAAAATATATATTCCACACTCTGGCTGGGTAGTACAGTTGGTTAGACTGGTGGTCTGTGAGGTCCGAAAGGTTGGCAACCACTGGTTTAAGGAAACCTTTGAGCATCGTCCTGATATGCCAAGGTTGTAGTCCCATCTCCGGTCAGGGTACATGCCCGGGTTGCGGGCACTATCCCCAGTGGGGGGCGTGCAGGAGGCAGCCAGTCAATGACTCTCTCTCATCATTGATGTTTCTACCTCTCTCTCCCTCTCCTTTCCTCTCTGAAATCAATAAAAAAATATATATTTTAAAAAAGAATAGCTTACTGATTTTTTTAGAGAGAGAGGAAGGGAGGAGAGAGAAGTATCAATGTGAGAGGGTAACATCGATCAATTGATTGACTGCCTCCTGCATGCCCCCTACTGGGGATCAAGCCCCGATGGGGAATTGAACCAGCAACCCCCTGGTGCACAGGATGATGCCCAACCAACTGAGCCATACCAGCCAGGTCCCCAAGAGGATTTTCAAAAGTGAAAATTGACAAGCTGTTTCTAAGACTTATCTGGAAAATAAAATAAGCAAGAATAACTAGCACATAAAAAAGGAGGTAGGCCTTGACATACAAGGTATCAAAATAACCACTAAATCTATGTTAAGTAAAACAGTATGGTATTGGTATATGGACAGAAAACATATTAACAAGACTTAATAGTATAGATCCGTGGTCGGCAAACTGTGGCTCACGAGCCACATGCGGCTCTTTGGCCCCTTGAGTGTGGCTCTTCCTAAGCCTTAGTAGTACCCTAATTAAGTTAATAACAATGTACCTACCTATATAGTTTAAGTTTAAAAAATTTGGCTCTCAAAAGAAATTTCAATCGTTGTACTGTTGATATTTGTCTCTGTTGACTAATGAGTTTGCCGACCACTGGTATAGATGAAGACTCCAAATATCTGTTAGAATTTAATATACAATATGTGAAGCATTTCAAATCAGTGAAGTGAGAATGGACTAAATAAATGGTATCAAATAATTGATTATGCATTTTGAAGAAAGGTAGTTAGATCTCTACTTCACACTATAAAGAAAAGTTCAGATGTTTTAAAGAGTGAAATATTTTAAAAGTATAGATACATTAGAAAAAAATGTGAAAGAAAACTTTTATAATCCTTGGAGTGGGTGGGAAGGGTTTTTTAAAGCAAGATACAAAATTCCGAAATCATAAGAGAAATGTTAACACATTTTACAGCATAAAAATTAAAAACTTTTATAACAAGATGCAAAGTTAAAAGACATTCAATAAGCTGGTAAAAATTATTTTTTCCACATATTCAGAATATGCAAAATACATCAAAAAGAAAAAAACAAATACCAATAGAAAAATGGCTATTAAGTACAAACATGCAAATCATAGCAGAAAAATGAAAAAGACCAATACAAATATAAAAGGATGCTAAACTTCCATAGTAATATGGGATTTGCAAATAGAGAAGTATTTAAGAGTAAGGATCCTGGAGTCAGACTTGTTTATGTTTGTGTTTCCATCCCGACTATAACTTTAGACAAGTTACTCAACATCTCTGTGTCTCTCATCTCTAATGGAGTGTAGTATCTAACTCATAAGGTTGTTAAGAAGAGAGAATGATGATAAAACAATGCCTGGCACATAGTAAAAAAATAACTGCTATTTAATGTCATTATTAATATTATCAGGGTTGGTGAAGATACAGGGAAAGACATACTCTTACAACTGGTAAGAGCAAATTGGCAAAGCCTTTTCAGAAGGCAATTTGGCAGTATGTATCAAATATATAACTTATACATACCATTAGACCCAGAAATTTCACTGCTAGAAATTTACCTAAAGAAATGTTCCTATCCTATCTAATAAAAGACAAAAGGGTAATTAACCGTACCTCCGCTACGCTTCCCATTGGCTAATCAGGGCAATATGCAAATTAACTGCCAACAAAGATGGCGGTTAATTTGCATACGTAGGCACAATGATGGGAGGTGAAAGGGGAAGGACGGAAGAAGCAGCCGCCTGCCGCTGACGGTGATCGGAAACCCAGGTGGCAGGCAAGAGCCGGGTGGCAGGGCAAAGGCGGAGAACCCGGGCAGCCTTTGCCCTGCGCGAACTATGCTCATTCACTTACTCGCTCATTCATTCATTCACTCACTCATTATTCACTCACTCACTCAGCAAACCCTCTCAGGTCCCTGGCACCAGGCCAGGCACTGAAGTTGAAGCAGGATAAGACAGAGCTATGTCCTCAAGATGTTAGTAATTCAGTAAGGCGAAGCAGGCACATGAACGAGGCAGTTGTACGCACAGATGCACTGTACTGGGTTTGGTGAGGGCTGTAACTAACGCCGACTTTGTTCTCTTGATAAAATGGGGCCTCGGGAGCCAGGCTGCCCCAAGCCTGTAGGCCTGTGCCTATGCCAGGAGTGGCCGGGGTTTTGGAACATGACAGAGGGTGCAGGTCGGGCTGAGGGGTCTGGCCCCACCCCTCACCCCCCAACCCCCGAGTGCACAAATTTTTGTGCACCAGACTACTAGTCTATATATAAAAGCCTAAGCGACTGGCCAACTGGCCGACTATTCGATTGTCTGACCGGTAGCTATGACTCGCACTGACCACCAGGGGGCAGACGCTCAATGCAGGAGTGGAAACCCAGGCATGAAAACATGGAACAGACTGATGAATTTCTGAAAGAACGGGGGGAGGGCGGGAAGAGATTAACCAAAGATCTTATATGCATACTAGAGGACTGGTGCACGAATTTGTGCACCGGTGGGGTCCGTTGGCCTGGCCTGTGCCCTCTAGCAATCCAGGACCCCTCTGGATTGCTAGATGTCGGAGAGCTGGTTTTGGCCTGATCCCCACAGGCCAGGCCGAGGGGCCCCACTGGTGCATGAATCTGTGCACCGGGCCTCTAGTATGTATATAAAGATATATGTATCAGAACTTCAAATGCAGACCACAAGAGCTCTGAATTGGGAGACAGGAAATGCTGGTTCTAGTTTAGTTCTAACAACAACAACAAATCATGTAACCCCTGTGCAAAAAACAACCACCAAAACAATCACTTGACCATTTTAACATTTTTTAGTTTTTTACTCTGTAAAATGTGATGACAACTTGTCCAATATGCCTCAGAGGAATACTTTAAGGATGTGGTCCCTGGACCACCACCAGCAGCAGCATCTTCTCCAGCCTCACCCCAAACCTACAGAATCAGAAACTCTGGGGATGTGGGTCAGCAATTTATGTTTTCATAAGTCAACTAGGTGATTCAGAAGCAAGCTTAAGTTCAGAGATGAGCACATGTGAAATCACTTGGGTAAATATAGAGCAAAACTGAATTTACTTGGCTAACTACTATAGAGCACTAGTACCATTACTAATTAAACAAAAATAAAACTGGTCCCACTTTTCAATTTCATTAAAAGATACATTTTTGGATAATAATCTCGATATACTCCTCTTTTGCTGAGTCTGAAATCAAACATCAAGCTAGGAAGTCAAACTCATATATGAAACAAGAAAATAAACATTTTAGGTCAAGGACAAAAAGCTCAAGGTAACCTCGTTAAAAAAATCAAGCAATGTCTTAATCACTTAAGTTTCAACACTTTAAAAAAATTCTTTTTTTTATTGGAGAGGAAGGGAGAGGGAAAGATAGAAATAGCAACGATGAGAGAGAATCATTGATCAGCTGCCTCCTGCAGCATGTGCCCTGCTAAAAGTTTATAAGCTCTGCTTTTTAAATTTTGCTTAATCTTTTTTCTTTTTCTTTTTTACTTCCCACTGGGTGAATACAGTTGAAAGGCAGCTAACAGCATGTCCAGGCAATGCAGTCTGGTAAGGCTTCCAGGGCATACAACAGGTTGGAGGTGAGTGGAGCCTGGATGTGTTAGTGGCAAAAGGGCACCAGATGTTAGACCTTCGTTCAGCAATCGTGGCATTTGAGTTCTGGTTAAGAAAGAATTCATAGCCAAGACTCAAATACAAGCAAAAGTTTACTTAGAAAGTCACAGAAGTAGAAGTGAGCCGTGGAAGAAATGTGCCAGCTGGTCTGCGTGGGCTCAGGAAACAAGTTACAGAGGCAAAAGAAGAGCCCTTGGAGCTCAGGAGAAAGCAAAGGTATGCAGGCGCCTTGAGGGAAGAAAAGGAGAAGGCACCAGCATGCTCTCCTTAAAATTTAGCTTGCTTCATTTGGTCAAACATTTAACTAACTCACCCCTAACGCCTTGGCAGGGCTAGACCAAATGATTTCTAGGATCTTATATGGCCCACCCCTGCTCTAGAGAGAGCGTGGCCTGTTTGATCTTCGTTAAAACTTTAGTTATACATACATAACAAAATTTGCCTTTTAACCATTTTTAAGTACAGTTCAGCAGCATTAAATAATTCACATTGTTACGCAATCACCCCCAAAACTTTTTCTTCTTCCTCAAATGAAACTTTGTACCTATTTAACACAAACCTACCATTCCTCCTCCCTCAAGCCCTGGCAACTGTACTCCAGGTACCTCATATATGTGGAATTATATGGCATTTTTCCTTTTTTATGGCTTTTTTCACTTGGAATAATGTCTTCAAAGTTTATCCATGATATAGCATTTGTCAGAATTTCCTTCCTTTTAAAGGCTAAGAGATACTTAGTTGTATTATATACATATTTTGTTTATCCATTGATCCATTGATGGACATGTGAGTTGCTCCCACTACTTTTTTCATTTTTAAAATATTGTTGACACTATTATTTTGAGATTGGTTGTCCAGTTTCAGATTATTTACTCCTTTTCTTCTTTGTCATTCCATATGTATCTTTTTTTTTTTAAAGGGAAAACACAAGTAAACAGTTGATTTAATTCTGTGGAGTTTACAGTACAGAGCAGTAAAAGCACTTATTTTTGGTGGGGGGCTATTTTTTAGGAGCTCCCCCATGAATCTACACAAAGGGAAAAAGCTGAAACTCAAATGAGTTTCATTTGGTTTGGTAGAAGGGCAAACCATTAATTAAAATAATAAAATAGATGTAAGATTATTTATAAATCACTCTACATGCCATTGTTGGGACCTTTAATAAGAAATAATGGAAAGTTTCTGTTGTTGGACATTCATTTAAAAGTCCCTTAAGGGTGACCTGGGAGGAAGACTGAAGCCTTACTTAAGTTCCAGGAGTCCAGAAAACCTCAGTAGGTGACTTTCCTGAAGCCACTCTAGAGTGAGTGCTAATACACTACTAAGACCAAACTCCTGCTATCTAAAGTAAACTAAACCACTCCACTGGTTTGAGGATGCGACTTGAATAGATGGAGTGCCTTTGCTTTGCGCTTTATAACTGCGAGGTGAGATTCAGCTTCAGCCCACAGTTCTCAAAAATGGCTAAACCACAAATTTAAAGGAAGGAGAACTCCAGAGACTTCAAAAACAGTCACAAAGATGCGCCTGAATCTTGCACTTTAGTGAATGAAGCTTTGCATACAGGCTTGGGTTGTGAGCACGTACTACTACAGGGGAAGACAAAAAAACAGCCAAACTACTGAAATCCAGTTTTTGAAATAATTCCAGACCACAACCAGCGGGAGCGAAGAATAAACTGCCTTTCTTTGTGTGAACGACTTGCAACAGAAACCTATGGCCAGACGAAAACTTATTTGAAACAAAAACCAAAACAACAAACACGGGCGCTGGATCACCCACAGGACCCGCAAGGGAGCCCTAGCGTTTCCGGCTGACTGTTCAGAAGCTACACACCGCCCTTCACCTTCGGTCTCCTGAGCGCCATATGGCTCGGCTGTCAGTCGGTCACCAAACAACCTCCCTGAGAAGACCCCACTTTCAGATACCCTCAAAGTTTACCAGAAATGACCGCAAAGGATTCTCCTGTCCGTTAACATCCCCCGACCCCCCACCCCTGGACACTTTCTGCCTCCAAGAATTACCCCCACCTCCACCCCACTATCCTTCCCGGACGCCCCGGGACCGCCAAGAACGCAGGGTGCAATTTCGCCCTCGCTTGCTTGCTCCCCAGTTGCTGGGGAAAGCGACTGCTAACACGCAAACTTTCCGAGCGTTAGCAGAGGGCAGGAGGGCGCGCGGCGCACTCACAGCTGGTTGATGGCGTTTTGCGAGATGACCGCGTTGGCAGAGAAGTAGGGGATCATGTCGGGGCCACTGAGGCTGCAGGTGCAGGCGGGAGGCGCCTTCCTTTCGCGAGTCAACGTGCTCAGGGTCATGAGGCCGGCTCAAGGCTTTCAGGTCCGCATCCTGGCCCCCGCCCGGCTCGGGCACGAGGCGATCGCGT
>NW_005369061.1:643967-657255 GCF_000412655.1 Myotis brandtii | reverse complement strand
GGGCCCCCCCCGCCGCTGCGCCCCGCCCCGGAGTTCGTGGCACTCACCGGATCCCGCTGCGTGCGTCGGCTTTGGGGGGACAAGGGTCATCCCCAAACGGCCGCGACTTGGGCGAAGTAGTGAAGCGAGCCGGGGGTGGGCAAGAAAGGCTCTCACATTTCTTGGGAATGTTTCAACAGAATGGTCCTTTTAACAGTCTGTATACATTGAATCTCAAACAAACCCCATTTTTCAGATAACTTTAAAACTTTAAAAGGCTGTTCGTTAATAAATGCAACAATTTATCAACGGCTTCCTATGTGCTAAAGGCTGGGGAAATTCAGAGATTAGCTGGATTTAAAAAGAAAAGCAAAACAGTTGAAATTATGATGGAAAAAACCAAATTATCGACACAGTTTGCTAACCCTTGTAAATAAATTCACAAAACGCTTCCCTAACCATCCTCCAAAACAAAGATTCACCTTGGCTGCACACGTGAATCACCTGTGGAAATTTAAGAACGCCCAGTAATCAGCTGCACCCAAGACCAATCAAATCGTAATAATCTCTTGAGGTTGGAATCTAGATGTCAGCATTTTTCAAAGCTCCCCAGGTGATTCCAGTGTGCAGCCATGCTTGGGAATTACATTGTGCCAAACAATCTCGAAAGGAAGACAGGCTAGAGATTATATCCTCATACTTACAGATGTGTACAAATTCAAAGTCGAGCCAGTTGACCTTGTTTGATGCCACTTTGATAGGAACTCTCCAGTTTTATGACTCCTGATCTAGGGCCTTTCCCACCAATCCGTGAGGCCTTCATGAGTTTAAGCCTTTAAGCCTTTATCATGTGCCTAACAACTCACTGAGCAGTGCCTTTCACCTGACTAGGGACCAGCTCTTTGTAAAACGAGAATCTCTTCTCTCTCTCCTACATGTTACGTAGTGGCTTACAATAGAGGCTGGCCCCATGGAGGCACTCAATAAAAGTTAGCTCCCTTATCTCTCCTCCTCCTAATCTCATCAGGACAAATATTTTTAGGCACCAGTATGTTTAGCTTTTCTGAATACTTGATTAAAATGTATATCATTAAAGCTGCCTTAGTGATTCCAGAGCCAAAAATTAATAATAATAAAAAAAATTTCACTATCCAATTATAGGAGAAAAGAGACTAAAATAAGAAAAAAAGTCACCATAAGACTCAACATATGCTAAAATCAAGAAGAACTGTGTCTTTTTAAATATAAACTTTCAGATCTCTTTTCCTATTGGGAGTTTGGCAATTTTCAATATACTAGTAATGAAATAATCTAAACTATAAATTCAGTGTCTAAAACCAGAATTATTCTTCTGTTAGTTGATCCTTCCATAAAACTTGTTACCAAGGCACTGAGGGACTAGAAATATGGCAAACTCATACTGAAAATAGATATTGGAAATAGATATCTAAGTTTTCTACAGATCCGGTCACAGGAAGGAACCAATTGTCAAGTGAAGAGTTAGTGAAAGGTCTGGATCTTAGAGTCCAGTGCATCATTATATTCATCCATCTCTAGGAAGGAAAATGTTTGAAAGATTTGTTCTGGCTGCGTCAGCATGCACCCAAATGCAGTGTAAGAAAAAAAAAAAATCTGCTGATACATCCCAAAATAAATTGCTTTAAATATCTGGCTGCTGCCAGTTTAAAAACTTCTTCCAGGCTGTAATTTATTACAACCTCCTGCAGTGATTAAAAAAAAAAAGAAGAAGGCAGCAGGCTGTTTACTAGTAAACAGAACTATTAAGGTGATGGGTCCAGTTCCTTTCATGACACAGCAGAGATGAGATTTTACTGAAGTCAACATTAAATGATGTCTTTTAGGAAAGATGATGGCGCGGTAATCATCGGAATCTGTCTTAAAAAGAAGTCAGTAGGCCTAGTCAGTGTTGCTCAGTGATTGAGCATTGACACCCTATTGATTCCCGGTCAGAGCACAGTGGAATCGAACCAGCAACCCTTTAGTACACGGGAGCATGCCCAACTAACTGATCGATCTCTCATGGATGCTTCTCCCGTTGTTTCTCTCTCTCTCCAAAATCAATAAAAACATATTAAAAAGAAAGTCAGCAGGAAATGTATCTTACTCAATTCACACTTAATATCCCTCACATTTAAAAATGCTGGAGATAAAGATTTCATAAATATGTATAGTTGTCTTTTATAAATAGGTTCCTATAGTGACACCCCAGAAGTGCATAGTCCTTTGTTTTCCCTCAAAAGACCTCTGTCAGTGCCTGTTCAGCTAAGGAGACTATTTTAACTCCCTCATCCAGGCTTTTTCAAAAGCTTTTCAAGTTAAATTCTTGCTTTGAACTGTAATATAAGGAATTGGGAAAGTGCTAGAATATGCCTCTCAGTTTTTTAAGAAAATAATTAAATCATCTTTGCAAACTGAGATACCTTTAAGGAAATAGTTCTTTCTACTGCTGCCTGTTTTAAAAAGTTGAAAAAATTTCCATTATTTTCACACTCTTTACAATGTCAAAATGTCAATCAATTTCGTTTCAGCTCAATTTAATTCTTTACTCTCCACTGTCAGGAAACAAGGCTAGGGAGCAAGATCTCTGTACCCAAGCATCTGGGACTTAAAAAATGATTCCAAATTAGATTGAGCAGCATGAAATAAACTAAGCTAGTTTTCTACTCCCCATGAAGTCAGAAGGAGCTTTCTCTAAAAAAAATTTGCACAAAGTTTCCTGAAGAAAAATTGCTGCATTTTTTTACACTGTTGCTTGAGTTGGATTTGAAATTAATTTTGCCATGTCAATTGCTGACCACTTCAAGGCTCAGAAACATGAATATTTTAAAGTGTTAATTTGGCTCTTGACACCATTAGCTATGACCAAATAAAATTTTTATAGAATTACATGTTAAACCATTAAAATGTTTTAAAATATTTTTAAATTGATTTTTAGAGAGAGAGAGGGAGGGAGGGAGGGAGGGAGAGAGAGAGAGGAACATTGATGAGAGAACGAAACATTCATTGGTTGCCTCTTACACCACCATTCCCCGCCCAACGGTGTGCCATACCAGCACAGCCAAGGGTGATCCTGAGTGGGGGTGATGAAAGGATTAAGAAAAGACAGACTAGAGAATGAAAGCTGGGTCTCGGTGGGACGCTGCTCCCTGATGAGGAGACAGTGCCAGCGCCACAAGCCGTGTCTTTATTTTATAGCAGATGCCATGAGGCAAAGTAGGGGCGTGATCAAGATGTTTACAGCATTCTCGTGAGTTTCAACCCTACTCAACTACATGCACCTGAACTCTATCACAAGGCACGTGGGGCCACGTGTTCGGACCATAGGTTCCAGCTTACAACTATAGCTGTTGGCTATAATTGTGCTGGGAAGGCTCTGCCCTCCAGCTGGGACTTGCACGTGGCCATGAGAGGACTGTGTCCTCTCATTAGTCCGAGGCTTGAACCTGTCCAAAACACTGTAGCCGCGCCCCATACAACGGGGATTGAGCCCACACTGGAATGGAGCTAGCAACCCTTTGGTGCATGGGAGGACACCCAACTAACTAAGCCTTGGCTATCTGGTGCATCAAAGGGTCGTGGGTTCGATTCCCAGTCATGGCACATACCCAGGTTGGGGGTTTGATCCCCAATTGGGGTGTGTTCAAGAGGCAATCAATGTATATTTCTCTCTCACATTAATTTTTCTCTCTCTCCTTTCCTCTCTAAAAATCTTTTTAAAAAAACAAAACAAACAAAACATATCCTTGGGTGAGGCTTAAAAAACACACATACCTAGTTATAAGGAAAAATTATTATACCAATCAGATCTATTTTTAAAAAATGTATTTTTTTATTGATTTCAAAGAGGAAAGGAGAGGGAGATAGAAACATTAATGATTAGAGAATCATTGATTGGCTGCCTCCTGCACACCCTTCACTGGGGATCAAGCCCACAACCCAGGCATGCCCTGACGGGGAATTGAACCGTGAACTCCTGGTTCATAGGTCTACGCTCAACCACTGACTGGGTTATTTTATTTATTTATTTTTAATCTTCACCTGAGGAGTGAGGATATTTTTTTTAGAGAGTGTAGAGGAGGGAGGGGGGGGGGAGAGAGAGAGAGAGGAATCAAAACAAAACATCAATGTGAAAGTTGAGACACTGATTGGTTGCCTCCCGCTCGCACCCTGACCAGGGCCAGAGATCGAACCTGCAACCGAGGAGGTATGTGCCCTTGACTGGGAGTCGAACCCACAACCTTTCAGACTGCAGACCAACACTCTAACTAACCACAGAGGCAAACCCGCCAGGGGGATTTATTTATATTTTTATGTTTTTTTCTAAGGGTGTGAGCTGGAGAAATAAATAGTAAATTAATCCCCCGAGTGTCAAAAGGGAAAAAAAACACTTTAAAGAGTTACAAAACAAAAAACCTGTTACCTGGAGTAGCAAAACATTCTATCTCCTGTTGGTCTGTAAAACACTAGGATAAAACTCTCAAGATAACACCCCTAATTTTTAAACTTGTCCAGACAGCACCAAGAGGTATCTCACTACACTTAGTCAAAGGCACTCTTCATACAATACAATAAACCAAACTCTTTAAACAAAGGCTCTTAGAAGCAATCATGTTTTGCAATCACCATGTGGCTAATAGTTTTATTTAAAAGAATACCTGACAATAGTTATAAACACTGGATGGAACAATGTCACTGAGCCCTTCCGCTCCCTTCCATGGAACTTTCCACCATAAGAGCAATGGGGAATACTAAAAAGATTGCATATCAACTCCATGAGAAGCAATCTCTAAGGCATTCATCCATCCCACATGGTCTTAACCACCATATGCTCCAGTAGGAAGAGATGCTGAAATGCTGCTTTCTTCAGGTTACAAAAGCCGTACGCTCTATTGTTTAGTAAAAATAATAGGCATTTATAGATCACTTTTCACGTCCAACACACCTTATAAAACATTTAACCATTTAATCCCCACTCTAAACATTTTTTTAAAACTAGTTAGAAAAAAAAGTATAAATACCATAAGTAACACATGTGGAATGATTACTACCCCCCCCCCCCCCCCCCCCCCCGCCACTAGTATTCAGAAAGGTAAAATAAAAAGTCACTCTTCTTTCCATCATCCTACTCACAGGGATAATTGTTAATATTTCCAGAAATTTTCTTTTCATATGCATATATTAATATAATAGCTGCCCTTTAAGAAATACACATGCAGCCCCAACTGGGTGGCTCAGCAGGTTGGAGCATCGTCCAGTACAGCAAAAAGGTTGCAGGTTCGATCCCTGGTCAGGGCGAATATGGGAGGCAACTGATAAATGATTTTTCTCTCTCACATCTAAATAAATAAATACTTCCTCAGGTGAGGATTTAAAAAACCCCACCCCCATACATGCACATAAGCACACAAACATATAACTGTATTATACATATTATTCTGCTTCTTGCTTTTCCACTCACTTATTACTATATCTTGGACATTTTCTCATTTTTATATAGTTTACCTCATTCTTTTAAAGAAGTGCATGGTATTCTATTTTTACAATTATATATAATTTATTTAAAGAGTCCTCTACTGATGGACATTTAAGTTGTTTCCAGTATTTACTATTATATACAATATCACCAAAACATGCTTTCACACAATCTTTGTGCATACATGTGAATACATTTGTTAGATGGATGCCTAGAAGGTGTAATTGGCAATTAGTTAAAATATTTCAAACATCTTAGGAATTGGTAGATATTATAAAATTGCCCTTCTAAAAGGTTTAAGGTTTAGTTTTTAATTTTCCCATGTGATCTATTATTATCTCAGGCCCAAGATCTTCTTTCTACACCCCATATTTTATATACTTCAATAAACACCTGCCCTGGCCGGGTAGCTCAATTGGTTAGAGGGTTGTCCTGATACATCAAGGTTGCAGGTTTGATCCCCAGTCAGGGCACATATAAGAATCAACCAATGAAAGCATAACTGGGTGGAACAACAAATTGATGTTTTTCTCTCTCTCTCCCCAAAACCAATCAATAAAAAAATTTTTTTAAAGTAACATATGCTTAGAGAGAGAGACTAGGAAAATACACTGAATTATAAAGAAACATATTATGAAGAACCATATTATGGATTTCCAAGAATTATTTAGACTATAACATATATATATAATACTAAACTTCTTTGAAGATTATGTAATTTTTATTTCAGAATATATTTTAAGATCTTGTTTGATACTAATGCTGTAGAACATGTTACAGGTAAATGAGCCAAATGCAGCCTTCAGTGTCCTGGAATAGGGTGAAACAGAGGTAGAAAATTGGGAAGTGAATTTAGGAGTAACAACAAATGGAGGCTAGAGTAGCTGTGAAGTTCTTGAAAATAAAAACAATAACTGACATTTGTCGGGCTGACATTCACTGTGTACCAAATACTCTATTAAGAGTTTACATGTAGTATTCAACTCTCACAAACAACCTTATGATTCTATTATTATCTTTAGAAAGCTCAGAGAAGTTAAGTAACTTGACTAAGGTTATATAGCACTATTTCAAACCCAGCCAGTTATTCTGGCTCCAGAACCTGCCAGTGGTTCTCAACCTTCCTAATGCCGCGACCCTTTAATACAGTTCTTCATGTTGTGGTGACCCCCAACCATAAAATTATTTTCGTTGCTACTTCATAACTGTAATTTTGCTACTATTATGAATCGTAATGTAAATATCTGATATGCAGGATGTATTTTCATTATTCGCGACCCATAGGTTGAGAACCGCTGTGACTTAACCAGTGTTCTATACTGTCTCTATGATGATGGAGGCTCATTATAGAACAGGTTAAGTCTGAAAAGGTCTACTGCTAAAAGGAAGAACTCCTGGAAATCTTAAATGCCCTCCTCACTGCACCTGGTGACTTCTCCTCTACTTCATCCTAGCTATGCCTAGCAGGCCCTGACAATAACAGGGACCTAACCCAGTATTAAAGATAGCAGTAAGATGATTTTTTGGCTGTTGTATGTCATCCTCTTGCTAGCAGATCCCTCAGAACGCTGCATTTCAAACTAATATCCACCACAGATACTTTTCAAAGCACTTATATCTATAGATTTTTTGTTTTCCTAGACTTTTGTTTTTTACATAGCATCTTACTTCATGAAAGAGGCATGTAAATGCTTGGCAAGTCATAAAAACTAAATATATTCTGGTTGGTTGGTCCTTTATATCACACCCCACTATATTTTTTTCTTTGGGCTATAGATAAATATTTCCTGAAGGAATCAACACATTAATTAATGATGGAGGTTCTCTCCCCCTGCAAGCTCACTCCACACCTGGCATAGGGAGAAACTCCTAATATTCTTTTTCACTGCCTCAGATTCCTCCTGCTGCCTCCTGCTTTTTGGATAGATGTCTCCTTCATACAGAGAATCCAGTAAAGGGCCTGGAACACAACCCTGTAGGTAAGGGCTTTATTTTTATTTTCAAGCTTGCCCTAGACTTTCAGGAGCCAAAAGTTCAAATCGCAGCAGGATTGATTTAGCTCTTTCACAAGCAATTTAGTACTATGTAGTTTGTTTAGACTGGTCAAGTTTCCAGGCTCTGGCCGAGCAGCATCATTATCTCTCCAAGTTTTCATGTATCAGCTTCCCTGGCCATATTTCACTTTCCATGTCTTTATTCTTTGAAATCAGGTGAACATGCAAAATTACATACTTACACAATTATACACTTTTCTACAACCATGTAAAATAGCTTCAAGGAATTTAAGTATAATACAGGAAATGTTTGTTCTTTTTCTCTCAGAGTTAGGCAAAACCAAGGAGTAAGCAAAAGTTATACTCCTCAATCCTTGGTAGAAAGGGGGCACTCTGTATCATTCTTCTAGCCAGTACATCAAACTAACTGAGGAAAGATAAGTTGCTGTCAGATTCTATTCAATCCACCTCAGTTGGAAGGCCGACTGAACAAAGGATCTTAAGTGAAGTGAAAAGCACTTTGCCAGGGGAAAAGACAACTAAGTAGTAAATCTTACTTTTAATTTTTAATTGTGGAATATTTCAAACATATTAGCAAAGAACAGTCAGGATAACAAACAGCCAAATAACTCAATAGATGCAATATCATATACTAATGTTTTACTCTTCAGAATCTATAATAATAAAAGCATAATATGCTAATTAGACTGGATGTCCTTCTGGACGAAGCCAGGGCTGCGAGGGAAGCCCGGGTCCCAGGTGCCAGAGGGAAACCGGTGCTGGCAGCTGGGGGAAGGAAGGCCTACTCTTGCACGAATTTCATGCTTTGAGCCTCTAGTTTAAGAAATAAAACATTACAGTTGAAGACCCTGGCCAGGTAGCTCAGTTAGTTAGAGTGTTGTCTCAATATGCCAAGGTTGTGAGTTCAATCCCCGGTCAGGGCACAAACATGAATCAACTAATGAATGCATAAATAATTGGAACAAATCGATGCTTCTCCCTCTCTCTAAAATCAATAAAAACACACACATTACAGTTGAAGATCACTGTGAACTTCTCTATGAGCCCTTTCCCACTCTCTGTACATGTAACCATTCTCCTGAATTTGACAATTATCTTTCCATTCATATTTTTATATTTTACATATGGTATATTTTTATTTAATGTTAAACATATTCAAAATGTTAAAATTACAGCTTGTAAAGCATTGAACTTTTTTTTATTTCTTAAGGTTGTTATATGAAATATATGAAAAAATTAAATAAAACATTTTTTCCTGCCTAAAAACTTCTAGCCCAGGGATGGATAAATGAGTAGATATCTGATAAAGCCAATGCAGTATAGCAAAATGTTAATTGTAAACCCAAGAGGGATGTGTACTGTACAATCCTTTCAACTTATCTGCACGCTTACTTCTTTTATAATAAAACTTTAGGGGAAAAAAAGACAAGCAAAAACCTCTAGTTCATATTTTGTCTAAAAATCTCAGTAGGGATATCAATTGGTTTCAGATACTTAAAGACCTAGTATACTTACAGAAAATAATAATTAGGCTTGATAGTCTAATTACTGTTTAAGCTCTTGCTTTATGGTGTCTAACAGATAAAAAGAGAAAAGATTAGTTCCTCTAAGATTTATTCTTACATAGTCACTTCCTCTAAAGCAGTTATTTCAGCTTTGACTTTTCCATCCTTTTCTAGAGAGTTCATAAAATGGTTTCTTTATAATTCCCCTTCTCACCATGACTTAAGCCCAAAGCTGGAAAACTATTTATGGTTGATAAGCATCCCTAATAAAATGAGTACATTATATAATTAGAAGAGAAATACATTTAAAATTTTAAAAAAGATTTTTATATTCCCTCTCACAAAACTTCTGAACTCCCTTATCTCAGGAAAATGTTCTGCTACAAGCTGACATGAGAAGAACTAAAAAGACATTTACTATTGATAAAGTACCACGGTGATATAATATTACGCAATAGTACTTTGCCTACAATTTGAGGTATTTTCAGATGTATATATTATTTATGCCTCACAATAAATATTTAGGTTTTTTTTTTTAAGGAAGAGTAAAGTGAGTCTCAAGAATGAATGTACTTTAAAAATAAAAAAATAATTTCAATTATAGTTTACACACAACACCATGCTAGTTTCAGGTGTACAACACAGTGATTAGACATCCACATAACCTACAAAGTGATCAGACCAACAAGACCAGTACCTATCTGACACATATAGTTATTATAATATTATTGACTTTATTCCCTATGCTGTACTTTACATCCCCATGGTTTTTTTTATATCTGGCAATTTGTAAATCTTAATCCCCCGACCTTTAAAATGTTTAAAAGATTGATTTTAGAGAGAGAAGGAAGGGAATAGAGACAGAAACATCCATTGGTTGCCTCCCATACACCCCCGAACGGGGAGCTAACCTGCAACCTGGGTATGTGCCCTGGCCAGAAATTGAACCCATGGCCCTTCAGTGCACAGACATCACTCTGACCAACTGAGCCACACCAACTGGAGCAGCTACTATGGAAAACAGTATGGAGGTTCTCAAAAAATTAAAAATAGAACTACCATATGACTCAGTGATTCCACTTCTAGGTATTTATCCAAACAAATACAAAATTCTAATTCAAAAAGACATATATACCCCTATGTTCTTTGCAGCATTATTTACAAGAGCCAAGATATAGAAGCAACCTAAGTATCCATCTATAGATGAGTAGATAAAGATGTGGTACATATATACAATGGAATAATACCCATAAAAAGGATGAAGTCTTGCCATTTGCAACAACATGGATGGACCTAGAGGGTATTATGCTAAGTGAAATAAGTCAGACTAAAAAGAGAATGAATGTACTTTTAAAGTCATGCAACCAATACAAACACAGGTCTCCTAACTCTAGTACCAGTGTTCTTTCTACATAACTAAGAACAATGGACCAGAAATCTTTTTTTTGTTTTAGTGACATTGTATAATGACTCCATGCCCCCCCAAAAGTTGAAAATTTTCCTCTATACTATAAAGTAAAAGAGAGGCAAGGATGGTTTCCTGGGAGAAATTAGCCTTTAAGAAATGGACAGGGGAAGAATTGCTGGTGAAACCAACTAGGCAGCTATGGGTAGAGAGTATAAGAAGAACCAGCAAAGAATGATGACAAGAAAGCCAAAGGAGGTGAGAACTGCAGAAAGGAATGGTCAATAGTGTCATTTAAGATGGTGACCAAAAATATTCACTGGCTTGGTCAATCTCAACATTAGCTAGTATGATTAACCATTAAGAAGTGTCTCATTATCTTAGTATCATAGATCTCATGTATTTAAGATCTATCTGAATTAAATATCTGGGATATTTTTTTTTAATATATTTTATTGATTTTTTACAGAGAGGAAGGGAGAGGGATAGAGAGCCAGAAACATCAATGAGAGAGAAACATTGATCAGCTGCCTCCTGCACGCCCCCCACTGGGGATGTGCCCGCAACCACGGTACATGCCCTTGACCGGAATTGAACCCAGGACCCTTGAGTCCGCAGGCCGACACTCTATCCACTGGGCCAAACCAGTTCTGGCATTCACTGGCAATCTTAATAAGAGCAACAGTTTGAGTGGTGGAGGGAACAAAAGTCAGACGTCATGGGTTGAAGAGTGAATGGAAATCAACAAAGGACTTTAAAAAGAAGTCATTTGGTATTGTGTAGAATTCACACACCAACCTACCTAAGACAATCACCATTTAACTCAGATGCATATTAAAAGTGATTTCATTAATTTCACATTCCAGCTCTTAAGAAGGATGGTAAGCAAAGCAAAGCAAACAAACAAACAAACAAACAAAAAACCAAATTGGCCTGCCCAGCATATTTTAGCTTACTTAAAAAGGGCTTTAACCTTAATGTTGACTGCTTTTTGTTAGATGAAGAACTAAGCTGCAGTGGTTTCGAAGGTTTCTGAAATACGGACATAAAATTACAATTCTATTTTGAGAAGAATTCAGTTTATATGGATAAAAAGGAGTAATAGTAAAAATACTAATAATAGTTACTGCTTGTTGAGTGCCTATTACTATGTGATAGGCACTTAACTTTCATATTTCACATTCTTATGAAAAATTGTAAAATATTGTTTCTATTACAGAGTTGAGGGAATGGGCTCAAAGAAGCTAAAGATCCTTCCCCAATGCCTGAAAATAGATGAAAATTATGGTTCTTTATTCATTCCTTCTACAGAAAGTTACTGAGTACCTTCTATGTGCAAGAATTCAAGGATAAAATCATAATAGAGATTGTCCCTACCCTCCCTCAGTTGTAACTGGCAAGCATAGACAACAAATACTGTGTAACAGTAGTGTTGGATGTACTGTAAAAGGGAAGCTGAGAGTTCTGTTAGAACATGAGGTGAGAATTTTTACACGTAACTCTAAGGATTGTTGTAAGCAAAGGTGGCTCATAACCAATTATGTGTTTTAAACAGCTTCTAAATTTCCTGAACTTTTGTTTGGTGTTTCAGCAGAACAGCTGTTTTAGGGCTGGGTTACGTCATTGATAACAGGTCCTTTCTTCTCTTGCCAAATGGCTGCTTAGCTTGGGGAAATTCCCAGTGAATAATTAACACCAGAATAGTCTGCTAGTTATGTTTATTAATACATTATTTCTACCTCAGGATGGTGGAATAGTAGTGAGTCAGAGAAGCAAGTATATGAGTTTTTGCTTAATAAATATTCATTGAATGGATGAAACAAGATGATCAGTGCCTTTAAACAGGATTTTCTAAATAGCACCCAGTGGCTGTGACTTTAGGTTGAATCAGATTTGACCTACTGACTCAGAGATGGGAAGCTCCTATTTCTAATATTAGATTTGTACTAAATAAGAACTTTATTGGTAGCTAAAGTCTGCCAATTTCTCTCCTTGTTTTTCCTCAGTAAATTATCTTAATTCTATATGATATAAAGGGTGAAGTCAAAGCAGAGAGTTAGAGAAATCAGGCTGGGAGTTTGTAAAATAAAATGGGAAATAATTTAGACAAATATTAATGAAAGTACCATCATTTTACATATTTACATATTTGGTGCTCCCTATAAGCTACTTTATTTGCTTTTTTTAACAATCCTATAGAATTAGATGGGCAGATGTCCACATTTTACATGTGAGGAAGCTGAAGTTTAGCATACTAAGAGGTGAGACAAAACTACTAAAATCAGGTCTTCTTGCTCTTAGTTCATTGGTCTTTCCCCTCTATTACACTGCTGGTTGACCACACTTCTCTTGCTGAGCCCTTTGAATATATAAAAAGAAAATCAACACTAACTAGCCAGGAAAGCTAAAACAGAACTGAGTTTTTATCCATAGAAATATATTATAATAAAGACAGAAGAACAAACACAATATAGCTCAATTCTCTGCAATTACACAGGTATAATTGAAAATATTTGTATGCCTATAATTTATATACATTTCCTGTTTAATCATAATTTGAAGAACAGATGCTGCTCTGGGATAAATTTTCACTTTTACCTGGGAAATCTTATTTTTCAGAAATCTTGATCTCTAAGCAACTGGTGAAAATATGGCAAACATTTTGAACTTTCTTTTCTGATAAATAATATTCTACACATAATACTAATATTCAACATATTAGTTCTATTAAGTGTTCTGTAATTTTACTTTGTAAAAATTTCCCATTAAATAGATGGTTTACTCATCATCTTTTGAGATAATTAAATATGAAGGTTGAAGTGATATGGAATTTGATGATGGTGGTTATTGAAAGTTCTTTTGGGTTATAATAGGAAATCTTTTGGTAGTA
>NW_005369061.1:605414-643893 GCF_000412655.1 Myotis brandtii | reverse complement strand
CTGCCTCCTGCATGCCCCCTACTGGGGATGTGCCCGCAACCAAGGTACATGCCCTTGACCAGAATCGAACCTGGGACCCTCCAGTCCGCAGACCGACGCTCTGTCCACTGAGCCAAACCGGTTAGGGCGTCCTTTAAAATATATTTAAAACATCCCTGGCTGGTGTGGTTCAGTTGGTTGGGCATCGTCCTATGTACCGAAGGGTTGTCAGTTGGATTCCTGGTCAGGCATATGCAGGTTTGATTCCTGGTAGGGGACCTGCAGAAAGTAACTGATGTTTCTCTCTCTCTCCCTAAAAATCAATTTAAAAAATCTTTAAAATATATTTAAAACATAGACATACACAAGTGAAACATACACACAAATACACACACACACACACACACACACACACACACACACACACGAGGCCTGATGCACGAAATTCCTGCCCCGGCTGGCCCTCATAGCTGGAAGGTCATCAGGACAGTTGTTCTGCTGTTCAGTCTAATTAGCATATTAGCTCTTTATTATATAGGATATGTATACACGTAATTTTTCTTACCCTGAAATATATACTTGTGTGTGTATATACCCTGTATACAAACACACATGCATGCACATGTATATATGTTTCAGGGTAAAAAAAGTCTACAATTTATACTGTTTAAATTCACAAGCATAAGAATATAAGAAAAAGACAACAACCTTGACCTTATAATGAACCCAGCAGTTTTGAATTATGTGTTCAGAACAAACCTTTCCTAGTAGCCTCTTACCCTTTCATCCAAAACAAATAACTTATAACAAAAAGGAAAGTATATTAACTTTATTAATTTTTAAAGTTCCCTGAATATTTCCTGAGGGAAGGTGAGATTCTAATTTTGGGGGTTGGAATGGGAGGGTCAAGAAATGGAGAAGAAGAATGGGCAAATCTTTGGTTCTTATTTGGTTCTTTAAAAAAAAATGAAGTTAATTATGTCTTTTATTTTTTTAAAATATATTTTTATTGATTTCAGAGAGGAAGGGAGAGGAAGAGAGAGATAGAAACATCAATGATGAGAGAGAATCACTGATTGGCTACCTCCTGCATGCCCCACAACCTGGGTATGTGCCATGACGGGGAATCAAACCGTGACCTCTTGGTTCATAGGCCAATGCTCAACCACTGAGCCATGCTGCTGGGCTACAACTTTTATTTAATTGAGAAAATCACATTGGGAAAGGTAACAGCACTATAAAAAGTTAATCATCCAATCATAAATTACTTTTAAGTTGCAAGATGCCTGTCTCTATTCAAGCTTCCCTAGTTTCAATTCATTCACTTATCACTTATTTACTCAATAATTTAACAACTAGGTAATGCATGCCTATTAGCTGCCAAGGCTTGGTTTAAACCTTGGGAATACAAAAAATGAGAAATGCATGGGAGCTGACAGCCTAGAAGGGAGACAGACAAGATTGTGAAAATTAAGACTTTTTTTAGAAAGGAATATCTGAATTACTATGAACTTTCATTACTAATTTTGTTCACTGAATTAATATAGAACAGACCTTCAAAATTCAGCACAGTTTTAGAGCAGGACTAACAGTAAATTCACTAAAACTTTTTCGTGAGTGAAATTATCCTGTGAATGTTTTTTTAAAAAATATATATAGTTGTCTTTTATTTGTATGTTATGATTTTTGTTGTTGTTGATGTTGATGGAAAGTCCTTAATGTAGAGACCCTCGTGTCCTGGATGTATGCCTTCTAACTAACTCATTCCCCGGGTTTTCATGGCTACATTGTTTTTGTAGGGCCTTATCCTGAGACAATATCACTAGATGGTCTTGCTAAGTTTGGTAAGCCAATGCCAACACAAGTCACCAGTACTCTATCTTTGCCCTTGAGTTCTTCACAACATGGCTTTGATTTTAATTTTAAACATAATCTGGAAAAAGCTCTTCAAATGCCTCAAAAACTCTATGGTAAGGGGAAGACAATAGGCTCAGTGTGCTTTGGTTCATGCGCAGCTTCTAGGATCAGGCTCCAGTTAGTAAAATCTACACATTTGCCTCTACAGACTCCTTCCAGCAGTAGCTTGGCAATTTTCTGCCCAGATCACTTGGAGCCTTGCTGCCCTCCTGGCCGTGAGGGTTGAAGGCCAATAGGGAGGAAGAGTCTATTGGTGGTCTTAGCAAAAAGTGATAGCCCTTGCCCTGGCCGTTTTTTCTCAGTGGTTAGAGCATTGGCCTGCACACTGATTCCTGGTCAAGGGAATACACCTGAGTTGCAGATTTGATCCCAGTCCCATTGGGTCAAGGCAACCAATGAGTTGATCAGTCATATAAGATGATAGACCGATGGAGTATGCTATTCCTCCAATATTTTGGATTTATAGGGTCTGAGTTGAATAGGTCTCAAGACCTTCCTTATAGAACATGAGAAAAATACTACTTCTAGGAGGCATGCCCCATTGCACAGTCTTTAGCTCAAAGGATTCACCATCAATCGCAAACTGTTTTAATAGAGGGCTATGTTCATAAAGAACCAAGCAAAGAAGGATTTTCAGGTAATAGTCACTATTGAGGATCCCTTGTGTATGACAATTTGCTTCTTTCTTGCTGCTTTTAAGATTCTTTCTTAATTTTAACAATAAAGACAAATTAAAAAAAAGATTCTTTGTTTTTTTTAAAGTTTGATTATAATGTGTCTCAGTGTGGGACTCCTCAAATTCATCTTACGTGGAATCACTAAACTTCTTAGATATTTATATTCACGTCTTTCAGCAAATTTGGAAAGTTTTTAATCATTATTTCTTCAAATAGTCTCTCCCTTTCTCTATCCTTCTTCTGGGACTCCTATAATGTGTATGTTGGTCCTCTTAATGGTGTTCCACAGGTCCTTCAGGCTCTGTTTGCTTTTCTCCAGTCTTTTTTTTTCTTTCTGTTCTTCAGACTTGATCATTTCCACTGTCCTACCTTCAAGTTTGATGATCCTTTCTCCTGTCTGCTCAAATCTGCCTTTGAATCCATCTAGGCAATTTTTCATTTTAGTTATTATACTTTTCAGTTCTAGAAGTTTTTCTTGGTTTCTTTTTAGGTTTTCTCTTTAGTAACATTTCCATTTTGTTCACATGTCATTTTCTTTAAAAAAATATATATTTTATTGATTTTTTACAGAGAGGAAGGGAGAGGAATAGACAGTTAGAAACATTGATCAGCTGCCTCCTGCACACTCCCTACTGGAGATGTGCCTGCAACCAAGGTACATGCCCTTGACCAGAATCGAACCTGGGACCCTTGAGTCCGCAGGCTGACGCTCTATCCATTGAGCCAAACCGGCTAGGGCCACACATCATTTTCTTGACTTCCTCCACATCTTCCTTTAGTTTTTGAACATCCTTAAACAATTGTTTTTAAAGTCTTTATATAGTATATCTCTCATTAGCTCTTTTTCAGGGAAAACTGTTGTTTAATTTTTTTTTCCTTTGAATGTGTCATACTTTCCAGTTTATTTTTTTTGTATGACTTGTGATATTTTTGTTGAACTTTGGACATTTGAATCTAATAATGTGATAACTGGAAATCAGATTTTCCATCTTTTCCAGGGTTTACTACTTCTTTTGTTATTGTTATTGGTTTTTGTTTGTTTGTTTATTTTTAATTGTTGTAGACTGTTTCTTTACCATGGATCAGACTGAGGTGTAAACTTATGTGTCTTCTCAGGTAGTTTCTGAAACTTTCCCTGAACATGCATGGTCACTTTCTAATTATTCCCTCACATGTAGTTGATTTTGAATGTCCTAATCTTTAATGTCTGGCTCCTGAAAGGGGAAAAAACGCAAAAAATGAAGGAAAAAAGTGATGGCGTTTTAAATTGCTGATGTCACTGTAGCTAGAGGAAGAGGATTTTGCAACACTGGGGGAGTTGCAACAAAGGCTGCCTGCCTCTTTGTTGGCACCTCTGTGATCAGAAGCAGCAATCAGCTACCAGAGTACAGATCCCTGATATATAGAAGACAGGGTCCTTTTTACTCTCTCTGTCTTCCACAAGCTGTGTGCAAGGTGCTCGGGAACATAGACACAGTTGCTTGCCATGGGCTGAGGATGGAGTATGGGTATCTGCTAAGGGCTGAAAGTGACCACAATTTACCTTCCAAGCCTTCCCCTGAAAGTTGAAAGCCCTCAACAGAGTTGAGAGTTCCAAAATAGTTCATCGGACAGATTCTGCCAGTACAATTGTTCTCTAAATAGGGAGATAGACTCTTGATGCTTCCTATCCCACCGTCTTCTCAGAATCCTCTGCTAGCAGTGATAGATATTTGTTATTTTATTAATCTTTGGGCTTTTATAATATATGAAAACAATTTTTCCAAAACTTAGTTTGGCAAAGTCAAGAACTGAAGGGAAATGTATTTTTACTTTTTGTTTGTTTGTTTATACCATGAACAACAACATCTGGGGGAAAAACATAAAATTATTTACCTAGCTTTAAAAGATATACCTAATTTCATTAGGGCTGCAATAATTAAATTTACTTTTCAAATCAGATTTAAGAATGCCTTTTATGCTACTAGAAGCCAAACATGCCAGATAAATATAAGAGAATCTGTAAACACATTCTTCAGAAACAAAGAGTACTTCAGTGAAATGAAAATTCTTATTCCTGTCAAGTGGCTAGGAAAAGTGCTTTTATAAATGTGCACTTATCAATTTAAAGGGGTTACTCCATACAGTGGCAGAAGTCTAGGACGAGAGGACAGCTCACTACACCTCCTTGTGGCCATACCCAAATGTTTGTAAACAGCTTGAAAGTTTTTGGAGGTGGAGATTTAGATTTCAAAAGGGCCAATAGCAAAAGTTGTACAGTTCGGTGTGATAATTAAAACCAGTTTTTAATACATGGAAAACTCTACTTTTGTAAAGCAAACATATGTAATATTATATATATATACTAGAGGCCTGGTGCATGAAATTTGTGCACTTGGGGGAAAGTCCCTCAGCCTGGCCTGCGCCCTCTCATAGTCCAGAAGCCGTCGGGGGATATTTAACTGACAGGAGAGGCTCCCGCCACCACTGCTACACTCACCAGCCGTGAGCCCAGCTTCTGGCTGAGCGGCGTTCCCCCTATGGAAGCACACTGACAACCAGGGGGCAGCTCCTGCATTAAGCGTCTGCCCCCTGGTGGTCAGTGTGTGTCACAGAGACCAGTCATTCTGCCATTCAGTCAATTTGCATATTAGCCTTTTATTATATAGGATATACACTCCTATTTACAACGGACTTTTCTTCTTTTCCACTTTCTAAAAATATTAAAGTACAACGAGATACCACCACACACTGATTAGTATGTCCACTATCCAAAAAACAGAAAATAACAAGTGCTGTTGAGGATATGAAGAAATTGAAACCCTTGTGCACTACTGGTGGTAGTGTAAAATGGTCCAGTATGGTGGGTACTCAAATAATTAAAAAAAAAAAGAATTACCATATGACCCATAATTCTGGGTATATACCCAATTAAAATCAAGGTTACAAGAAATTTGTACAACCATGTTTGTTGCTACATTATTCACAATAGCCAAAAGGTAGCAGCAACACACATGTCCATTAACAGATGAATGGATAAACAAAATGTGGCATATGCTTACAATAGAATATTATTCAGCCTTAAAAAGGAAAACATTATGATATATGCAACAACATGAATGAACCTTATGCTAAGTCAAATAAGCCAGTCACAAAAGGACAAATATTGTATGAGGTACCTATAGTAATCAAATTCTCAGAGATGAAAATAGAATGTTGGTTGCCAGGAGCTGGGTTAAGGAGAGGTTCAGGAATGATTACTTAATGGGTATAGAGTTTCAGTTTTGGAAGTAAAATATTCTCTGGGTTAATATATTCTTTAACTAGAACATGTACTGAGAGAGAAGTACATTTGTCTTCTTTTCACAGCCAAAAGATGGACAATATAGTGCATTTATTGTCATTATATTTAAATCCATGAACAAATTATTTCATCAAATAGGCTGGAATTAAATGAAATCATATCTCAAAAGTAAAAAATAAACAAAGATAAAGAAAACTTGATGAGGTATCAGAGACAGATCTGGAGGAGAGATTTTTCCACAAATTGAATGAATTAGTAACAATACTATGGTGAAACTATATCTTACACAAAGACATGCCCTGATTCTAATAAAACTATCATTTCTAGTAGATATGTCAACATTATTTTATTCTCATTTATTCATTCCACAAACATTTACTGAGTGCTAACTACATGCTAATTGCTGTGGATACTGAGATAAAAGACACAGTTACTGTCCTCATATTTTGAAAGGTGAAGAACTTGGCTTTTGTGAGTAGTGCAGCAATGAACATGAGTAAACAAATTTCTCAAGACCTGGCTTTTAATTCTTTTTTGTAAATACCGAGAAGTGGAATTGCTAGATCATATGGTAATTCTATTGTTAATTTTCTGAAGACTCACCATTCTGTAATCATTTCACATTCCTATCAATAGTGCACAAGGGTTTAAATTCTTCGCATCCTCAACAACACTTATTATTTTGTTTGTTTTTTGGTAGTGGACATCCTAATGATGTGAGGTGGTATCCTGTAGTTTTTATTTGCATTTCCCTAATGATTGGTGATGTTGAATACCTTTTCATATGCTTATTGGCCATTTGTTTACTTTTTTTGAAGCAAAAACTTGAACTTGTCTGTTCAAGTTCTTTGCCGATTTTTAAAAAATATTTTTATTGATTTTAGAGAGGAAGGGAGAAGGAGAGATAGATGAGAATCATTGATCAGCTGCCTTCTGCACGTCCCCTACTGGAGATCAAACCTGCAACCTGGGTATGTGCCCTGACTGGGAATCGAACTGGGACCTCCTGGTTCATAGGTGTACGCTCAACCCTGAGCCACACCGGGTGGGCTCTTTGCTCATTTTAAAATTGAAGTTGTGTTATGGTTAATTTTATGGTTGGCTGGGCTTAAGGATGCCCAGATATTTGGTTAAACATTATGTCTCTGAGGGGGATTTTGGATAAGATTCATATTTGAAACAGTAGATTGAGTAAAACAGATTACCCTCTCCAATGTGGGTAGGTAAGAAAGAATTCACTCTCTCTGCCTGACTATCTTTGAGCTAGGGCATTTGTCTTCTCCTGACTTCAGACTTAGACTGGAAGTTTCACCATCAGCTCTCCTGGGTCTCCAAACGGCAAACCTTGAGACTTCTCAGCTTCCATAATGTGTGAGCCAATTCCTTAAAACAAATCTACCTATATATTTCTTATTGATTCTGTTTCTCTGGGATACCCTGACTAATACAGATTTTGGTACTGAGAAGTAGGGTGCTACTATAATGAATACCCGAGAATGTGGAGGGGCTTTGGAACTGGATAATGGGGTAGAGGCCGGAAAAGTTTTGAAATGTGTGCTAGAAAAAGCTGAGATTGCCATGAAGGGAGTGTTAAAAGGCAATTCTGATGAGAACTCAGAAAGAAAAGAGGAGAGCTGGAGAAAAAGCCCTCCAAGTTCTTAGAGTACATAATAATCATGAATAGAACGTTGGCAGAAATATGGACAGTGAAAGTCATTCTGATGAGGTCTCATACAGAAATGAGGAATATGTTACAGGCATGGAGGAAAGGCAACCCTTGTTATAAAGCAGCAAAGAACTTGGCTGAGTGGTATTTGTGTTCTAATATTTTGTGGAAAGTATAGTTTGTGAGAGATGGAACTGGATATTCAGCTCAGAAAATTTCTAAGCAAAGTGTTGAAGGAGCAGCCTAGTTCCTTCTTCCTTATTAGTAAAATTCAAGAAGAGAGAAATGAATTGAAGAAGGAATTGTGAAGCAAAAAAAGAACTTAAAGATTTGGAAAATTTTCAGCTTGTCCATATTCCAAAACAATAGAGCATGTTCTGAAGTGAACATGAAGTGTATGGTAGCCAACTATTTGTAAGGAGATTAATTTGGCTGTGAACCAATCGGCCATCTAAACAGAAGCCAGGATTGGGATTATACCAGCAGAAATACTGCCAGCTGAGACTGAAGAAAATAAAGAAAATGATTCAAAATGAAGGAAGTATGAACATGCATTACTCTTCAAGAAAAAGGAATAAGGACCCCAAAGGCAATTTCAGAGATCATCAGGGCTGCTACTCCCACCACAGGAGTGGGGTTCAAGGGACAAGGTTGCCTCTACCTTGGTTTCAAAGGGCAGTACCACCACCCAGAAGAATGTCATGTAAGTCAGCTCTTACAGAACACAGCATGGGTAGCACTTCAAGGGAGCCAAAGGTGCAAGGGTGCCCCATGGGGATGATACCACCACTCCAGTAATTCCTGAAAAAAATCACTGCCCCAGTAGGTCCAGAAGGCAAAGTATCAAACCAAAGAGGATTATTCTTGAGCCTTAAGATCTAATGGAATTTGCCTCTCTAAAGTTTGGACTTACTTGGGGCCTGTTAGCTTTTCTTTTTACCTATTTCTCCCTTTTGATGGTAATGTTTATTCTATGGCTGTCATACCATTGTATTTTGAAGTACATAATTTACCTGGTTTCACAGGTTCATAGATGGAAAAGAATTTTTCCCCAAGTCTCACCCATATCGGATGAGACTTTGGACTTTGAGATTTAGAGTGATGCTAGAATGAGTTAAGACTTTTGGGACTGTTGGGATGAAATCAATATAGTTTGTATGAGAAAAGAACATATATTGGGGGGGCAGGGGTAGAATGTTATAGACTGAATGTTTGTCCTCCTCCCCCCAATTCCATACATTGAAGCCCTAACCCCCAATGTGATGGTATTTAAAGACAGAGGGGCCTTTGAGAGGTAACTAAGGTTAAATGATGCCATGAAAATAGGGCCCCCATAACAGGATTAGTGGCCATGAAAAAAGAAGAAGAGATCAGAGCACCCTCTCACAGCCATGGGAGGACACATCAAGAAGACAGCTGTCTGCAAGCCAGGAAGAGGGCCCTCACCAGGAACTGAATCTGCCGACACAATGATTTTAGACTTCTCAGCCTCCAGAACAGTAAAAAATAAATGCCTGTTGTTTAAGTCACTAGGTCTATGTTATTTTGTTATAAGAGCCCGAGCTGACTAAGATAGGTTTGGGTCTTTTGTTGTTGAGTTGTAAGAGTTCTTTATATATTCTGGACTTTAGCCCTGTGTATGATTTTCAAGTATTTTCTCCTATTTTCTGGGTTGTCTTTTCATTGTTTTTTAAAGGCATCATGATTAGGTCTAATTATATTAAAAGTACTTTTAACTTATGACTTTTCCAATAAATGGCATTGGTTAAAATAAGAGATCATTAATGCAACATCTTCTTTATTACCTGGAACTGGCATTAGTTTAATGATGTTATTTACTCTTCAATTCCCTACTATAAACCACAACTGAACCCACAAATTGACAAGATGAGTTTAGGCATGCTCAATTAAGAGATGCTAACTCAATGCTTGTTTATTCTGTGGTAAGTGATGGAGAATGGCAGAGTAGTAGCCAAGTATACTAGTACAGAAATCAACCTCTTACATACCATCTAGCTACAAGGGGCATTCATTTGACACTCATGAGAAGTTTCTTTGCTTTAAGTCAGACTAAAGCAATTAGAGTTAGAAATAACCTGGGAAACACACAATGCAAGAAATTACAACAGGAAAGTAAATTTTGATTTTTATAATGGGTGTAACTAACTTTTTCTTTATTTCTTATAATCCTTTTCTTGTGACTAGAAGAAGCCTATAAATACCCTCTTCTAGTCATATTCATGATTTATTGGCAATAATTTTTTAAATAGGAGTCTCTGTGGTTCTTAATGGCTTGACAATTCAGTGCTGTGAATAGAATAGACTTCACTGCTTCATCATTATGTAATTTTTTGGAACAACAATTATCTCTGTAGATATCAAGCCAATACGTAAAGTTTAATATCAACCCAGAGATCTTTAAATTTGTTCTACTAGAAAGTTTAAGAATCCTTTGAATTTTTTTTCATTCTAATGGAAATAAGATTATGATGCCTCTGGTAAGCATTCAGCTAAAATTTCTTCTGGTTTCTGTTTTTTAACCCTATGTAAAAGAAAGACACTTCACTATCAGATATTCCCTAAGAGCCGTTAAGCTTTAAGTCAAAATTTTTGTGATAACCAAGACAGGAAAAATATTGCCAATAACCTTAGTTACTAAGGAAAAGGAACTTTTTATATTAGGTTGTAGTTTATAAGAGTGAGGTTATATATCAACAAACACCTGGTAGTTCATCTTTAAGGAAGCATTTCCTTTAGCCAGCTTCTCCACAATGAGCATGCTTATTGTACCCTTTCCCTGTATCATCCAGAATGGCTCATGTGATTGAGTTCAGGAGACACAAGTTTGGTAACATTTAAATGACCATGTAGAATTTGCGAGGACTCTTTCTTGTGGGAGGGAGTTGATTTTAAAAAACACTTAAAGGAAGTAATATAAATGTTATTATATATTTTTTGGATGTCTCAATTTTTTTCTTTTAACGGCAGCATAATTTTTTTCTTTTACTGGTACCCTTATAACAATATGCCCACTATTCCGAGTGAGCGAGTGTCATCGTATTGAAAGTACTGGGGATGTTATTCAGTATAACCTTTGTATTTAGAAAGTGAAATATTAACTAGTCTGTAGGAAATGAAAAATACCAAAATGAATGACAAACATAGGTATAAAGCTGAAGGCTGAAATGTTCTTCAGTTGATATTTTCTTAAAAGGTAAGGAAAGTTTGCTTTTTTATTACTCAAGATAGTTCTGAAGACTTGGGCCAAAACTAGACCAACATTGGCCTTTCTGCATTTTTAAAAAAGCAATCTATCATTTTATTTTTTTAATGAGGCATAATTAACATACAAAATTATATTAGTCTCAATTGTACAACATAACACAATCTACCATTTTAAATCTGAGTCAGTAACTGAATTGTTAAAGCAATCCTATTTTGAGAGACCAATTAAGCATTTTGGAAAACCAGAATAAGCTAATATGAAAAGACTGAAGAAAAATTAGAGAAAGAACATTAATTACAGAAATGCTACAGGATATGGCCATAGATGTGAAATAAATCAGGCAAAGACAAATACCATATGTGAAATCTAAAGGACTAAATAAATGAAATAGAAATAGACTCACAGGTACAGAGAACAGACTGACAGTTGACAGAGGCGAGATGGGTTGGGGGGCTGGGTGAAAAGGTGAAGAGATGAAGAAGTACAAATTGGTAATTACAGAACAGTCACAGAGATATAAATTACAGGATAGGAAATATAGTCAGTATAATAATAACTATGTATGGGGCCAGGTAGGTACTTGAAATATGGGGGGACCATTCTGTAAAGTACATGATTGTCTAACTACTATGCTATCCATCTAAAACTAATACAGGATAATATTAAATGTAAACTGTAATAGAAAAACAACAACAAAAAGAAAACCTATAGGATATAGTGAATAAACATACCTCCTGGGCTGTGACCGGCATTCCTCCTCCCCACTGTCTGCCTCCTGTATAGACAGGAAAATGAGAAAAATAATTTACAACCTGAGGTCTCATATCACAATATCAACAATGAAATTTTACTCAGCTTTACATGTAGGAACACCTTTTTCATGCTGTGTACTTGAACTAAATTCTCTATAAAAAATGACTTAAACCCAGGAGGTTGATACATATTAATAGATGTTATTCCTGAAGGCAACTTCAAAAATAGTCTACAAATTTCATTGATAACAAAGTACTAATAATTGAAGAATTACCTCTAAAAACCAACTTAAGATGTTATATTATTGTTACATATATTTTTATGCTACTTCAAATTCAAAATGACCTATTAATGATTCTGATCCCCAAAGAACAACCTAAACAATGAGCACCACTTCACAAAGTACTCATTATCAAATCACCATTACCATCAACATAATGGCTACTACTTATTGAGTATTTATAACCGTCAGGCATCTTGCTCAACACTTTGTCCTACTTATTTCTTATGAACTCAAAAGGTTAATAGTCCATATTTTCACTGATTCTAACATATATAACTTAGGATAAATCAATGTGATGAAAAAAATCACTGAATCATAGTTTGCCTGCAATATTTATTTTTTCTTAGTGGCACATAAAATAATTGAGTGTGTATAACCTATGTGTGGGAACCATGCCAGAGTTGCTGGATACTCAAGGCCAATTAGAGAGTGAAGGCCTTGTTGCTAGTACACTGGATGGCCAAGGCCACTCTGAACATGGAAATCTTAGTCAGAATGTTCAAGGCTAAGATGCCATACACAGATGTAAGGACAGCAATCTCACGGTACAATGTGCACATGTACCTTTCTGTAGCCAAAATGATTGATGTAACTATTGGCAAGACGCCTCTTTTGTCTAAATAGTATTACAGTAGGTTACTGACCAGCCAGTGTGCTGGGGAGAAAAGGCAGGCACAGAGGATTCAGCTACAATATAAGGCTGGTGCTACTGCGATATGAAGGGGGAAAATGCCAAGGGTTAAAGACAAAGAGAGAATCTTAAAAGCAGCAAGAGAAAAGCAGTTAGTTACCTACAAGGAGCACCCATATGACTATCAGCCGATTTCTCAACAGAAACTTTGCAGGTTCTTTGAACATCCTTTTAAACATTGTTTTGAACTCTGTATTTGGGAAATTGCTTGCCTTCATTTCAATTAGGTCTTTTTCTACAAATTTCTACTGTTTCTTAATTTGGGGCATGTTTCTTTGTCTCTCCATTTTGGCTGCCTCTCTATAATTGTTTCTGTGTATTAGGTAGATCTGCTATTCCTCCCAGTCTTGGTATCGTGGCCTTATATGGATGTCTTGTGGGGCTCAATGGCACAGTCTCCCTGATCATCTGAGTTAGGTGCTCCAGGAATGTCCCTTGTGTGGGTTATGTGAACCTTCCTGTTGTAGTTGAATCTTGATTGCTGTTGGCACATCTGTGGGTATGGTTGTCTTGGTCTGGCAAACCATGAGGGCCAAACCCATGCGGAGGAATTTGCTCCAGCAGGGTCTGGTGCCTGCAGAAATCTCCCTTTGGGTGTGCCACTTTTGATCTAATTGGGTCATGCTCTGATGTGGTCTGAATCCTGCCATTGGGTGTGTTGACTTTGGGGCCTCTTGGGAGGGATTAAAATGCAGATCAATGTAAAGCACCTCTGTGATCAGCCCTGGGCTACCTGTTTGGAGCTACAAAGTAATCCACAGTTTGTGGCTACCTCTTCTGGGTGTGTGAGGGAAGGGCCAAGCTGCTCTTGACTGATAGGAAGGGTGGAGATTTGAAAAGGGCTAGCCCTATACCCACGTGTAGCTGTTGAGAATCCAGGGGGATATCTCAGCTGGAAAGGTTCCCCCTGAAGTGAGTGGGATCTCAACATCACATGTGAATGAATGTCGCTGGTTGGGCGTGCGAAGGAAAAATGGTCCCTGTCTTAGAGCCAACAATTCAGTCTCTCCTTCCTTGAGAGCCTACTAAAAGAGTGGCACTGTGGGCCCAAGCTAGCCACAGTCAGCTGACTCCTCTGCAGGGCATGAGCTCAGGAGGTCAGGGCCACTGGGAATTGGGAGGGTAGAGACGTGGTTCTCCCATGGGTGGAGAGCTGTCAGTCAAGTACATGAGGAGGAAGGGGAACTCAGTATCTGACACAGAGCCACACAACTCGTTATCTGAAACCCTGAGTTCTCTCAATGTTATGTGGCTCTGGTGCTTTGGGCTGGGGAACCTTTAGTGTTCACAGGAACACTGTGATGTTGAGATCCCACTCACTTCAGGGGGAACTTTTACAGTGTTTACAGGAACAAATCAGCTTTGAGTCTGATCTTGAAAGGAAGAAAAAGATCTGAAGAGGCACAGAGACTGACAGGCATTTGAGATATAAGCAAGAGGAAAGAACAGGAATATGGTTGATACATTGGGGTGGCTGTACACTGCAAAGATAAGTTGCTGAAGACAGGCTGTCTACACTTGATCCCATGAGGAAGCCAGGGAAGGTATTTATTGGCATATTAGAGAATGGAATAAAACTATAAATTGTTGCTTTGGTAGCAATAACACATTCTTTAAGGAAACAGCGGCCTAAACTTGGAAAGCCAATCAAGAAAAAGTAATTACTTTTCCTAAAGCCAGTAGACACTGGTTAATCACAGATATCCACTAGAGGGCAGACAAGTCAAAGTTTACACTTTGGTGGACCTGGAGAAACTGCATCAACAGAAAATCCTAAGAGAAAACTTCATATGTTGTTTAAAGAGCATTTTCAGTGCCTTCAACCTTGAGCAGAGCCGTAAGCTAGCAAATAAATATTTCATAGAATAGCTTTATGTGGTACAAAATTATTTTTAATTGCAAAATGGAGCAGTAGAAAAGTTATACGTTAGGAATCTGGCTTAGCTGACTGGCACAGTGCTTTTACATGACAAGCATACCTGGAATGCCAACAGCAGCAATCATCACTGGCTACCTTACCTCAGTCTTCCCCACCCATCTCAGGCACATTCTAATCACACACAAGGTAACAGCTCACGATGTGTATACTATCTGAACCATATTTTCAATCTAAGTTCTCCTTTTGGTCAACTGGGGAAGGGCTTGGTTTTAAGGACTCATATCATGTCAGAGTGAGGTGAGGCTACTAGGTAGAGTTGTGCAGTTTCCTCAGCAGGCCAAGGAGCTGTCAGATGAGGGTGTTGGTGGGAGTCCTCAGGTCTCAATAACCAGGACACAGCAAAAATATTAACATTGAAATAAAAGATTTGAGAATTCCACCAGACTTTTTAGGTACTAAGGCTAGATTTTGCAAAGTACCATAAATACTTTTTTGTTTTGATCTCTTGAAAAATGTCATTAAAGGTGCAAAGGCAATCCTATCTAGTAGGTTGACTTTCTGTCATTAGCTGAAAGTAGTTTTCTTCCACTCTCGACCAATGCTAGTATCACAGGCATTTTCTTTCTCCTTGGAAAATGACAACATTTAGTTTCAGATATTAAGTACTTCAACTGCAGGTGAATTTTGCTATACTGAAATTCTTGTACTATTTCCAACAAGCCAGGCCATCTTGTCTCTCAGACTTTGCTCTGTTGTTCTCTGTCTAGAATAAACTTCATTCTCTTCTTTGCTTGTCTACTTCTACTCATCCTTCAGATTGTAGCTTACGATGGCCCTCTCTCCAGAGGCCTCCTTTATGAGTTCTGTGCTCTTTTCAAGAGCAACCATACAGTTGTCTAGTGGGGAAATTTTCACACTGCCTGTTTACTTGTTGGCTTCCTAGAAGGCAGGAACTGTATCTTAATCACCACAACATCCCAGCATTCAACAATGCTCAATAAATATTTGCTGAAAGAATGCTAACATAAAAGAGAAGTCAATATAGTGGGACAGATCCTAACTAAGGTGTTTCATTTTCTATAAATTTTATACAATTCACCTATTTACTTTTTAATATCTTCACATGGTTGAGTATATGTTTTTTATGTAACCATACATTTTAAAACCATGACATATATTAAAAATAAAAGTGTATATACAGAGAGGGAGGGAAATGTTAAAAAATTAAAGTCCAATGATAAACCGAGAAAAATATTTTTACCATATATAAAACAATGCAATGTCTCAATAAATAAAGCATTCCAATGAATCAATAAGAAAAAGGCAAACACTCCAACAGAAAAATGGGCAAAGACTAGGAGCTGATAATTCACAAGAGAGAGAAATGGGCTGAAAAGCAAGTAAAAATATGGTTTTGCTTGAAATAAAAAAACAAAAATTCAAATAAAGATGCTGTACTATATTTTCTCTATGAAATTATTTAAAATAAAACATAATAATGTGCAATACTGACTGCCAATGAATAAAAAATTAACAATCATTTTGGTAATCTGTATCACGGGCTTTAGAACTGGGTTACATATATGTATTTTTATTTTAGAAAGAGGAAGGGAAAGAGAGAAATATAGACATAAAAACACTGATTGGTTTCATTCCAACCGGGGATGGAACCCGCAACCTCTTGGTGTACAGATGACACTCCAACCACTTGAGCCACACCAGTCAGGGCAGAATTGGGTCATATTTTTGACTTTATAATTTTATGTCTAGAAATACATTCTAGTACAGGTGATCGAAGATTTCACCAAAGATTTATGTACAAGGATACTGAATGCAGACTATCCATGATAGCAAATGATTTTAACTAAGACAGGAAAAGCTGAGTAAATGAAAAACTGCTCATAAGAAAATTTTATTAAGCAATTAGTTTACATTGTCTATTTAAAATAAGAACATGATCAGAATATAATGATTATAATGATCATTATAACCAGAGAAAATGTATTATAACCAGAAAAAAACATTTAAAAATATGGAGTGGGGACATGGGAGAAATATACAAATTCCTATACTTTTTCTTTTCTTAATTAGATGTCTTCTGAGACATTAAGTAGAAGATTACACATATTATCTGACCAGTGTTTTATTTTTTTAAAATTTTTTTAAAGTATTAGAGTCTTTTTAAAAATATGTATATTTTATTGATTTTTTACAGAGAGGAAGGGAGAGGAGTCAGAAACAAACATTGATCAGTTGCCTCTTGCACATCCCCTACTAGGGATGTGCTCACAACCAAGGTACATGCCCTTAACCGGAATCAAACCTGGGACCCTTGAGTCCGCAGGCCAATGCTCTATCCACTGAGCCAAACTGGCTAGGGCCTGACCAGTATTTTAAAGGAGATATAGAAGCTTCTACTTGCAGTTGGCTACCTGAATAAATGACATACTCTCTTTCCTCCCTCTTTGAACAGCAGCTCCTAAACTCCTACTATAGCCATGTGAACTCAGTTCAAGCTCACAACTTTTTCTATCCCATTCAATGTTCTTTTTCTCTAGAGCAGTGCTTTTTAAACTGGGATGCAAGTACCCCAAGGTAATGCCTCAGTGTGGTAAGAATTATTGAAACCAGAGGATAAATATAAAGCGTATTCCCAGATCATCAATTTTACCTGATGGAAAGTAATATTTTTAGAGTAACAGGGATACAGATACATAAACATTTGCATGAAATTTAAAGTAAACCATAAGAACTCAAACAAGTTTCAGCCTTGTAATAGGCTCCTTTAAACTCTAGATGCCCAGACTGTCAGGGGTTCCCTATTTACTCTCCTCTGCTGTTAGAGAAAATTTTGGTGGAAAGATTTGAAGAGCACTATAGAGGGCTGCTGTATGCAACTTTTTAAGTGAAATAAGCCAGTCAGAGAAAGATAAGTATCACATGGTCTCACTTATATGTAGACTCTAATGAACAAAATAAACTAATGTATTAAATAGATCCAGAGACATAGAAGCATGGAACAGACTGTAGAATCTCAGAGGGAAGTGTGGGAAGAGATCAACCAAAGAAGTTGTATGCATATATGCATAAACCATGGATACAGATAATAGGGTAGTGAAGGCCTGGGGCGAGGGTGTGGGGAGAGGTGGGTGTTTGGGGGGTGATGCGGGAAGGCTAGAAGAGGTCAATGGGGGTAAAGGGGATATATGAAATACTTTCAACAATAAATATATTTTTAAAATCTACAGAAAAAAAAGTTAAGCCTATGCTTAATATTGAACAATTAAGATTCAAGTTAAATTCTGGAGGGTATGATGGGTTAACATGTATGAAAAGAAGACCAAATGCTTATGATGGTCTAATTTCTTGACCTACCTGTAAAAATATAGACATGTCATTTAACTTTATTTGGCTTCCAAAAACAAAACACTGAAAAACAAGTGCTGAAAAAGTTGATTCAGTACTTCAAACTAATAAAGAAACAAACACAAAGCCTCCAAGCTTACTTGAAGTGAAACATAGATACTGAAATGAAGGAAAAAATATGAAGTTATAAATCAGAATTTGATCTAATTCTAATGTAAGTTACGCCTAACTAGTGATCCCTGCTAACTCACTTAACATCATAAGGACACCAATTATTAATAGTCTTCCACAGTTAAAACACTCTTTGCTTATTATCTTTAATGGAAATAAATAATAAGATTAAAAATTGGCAACTTAAGGTAGGAAGACTTTAATTACACTCACAGTACCTGTTAACCTTGAAAACACACAAACTCTAATAGAACAAGACAGCACCTCCCCCACTAATATAAATCTAATGAGAACTGCATGAATATAAAATATTGTTTGAGAAAGGTAAAATCTTATGAAAAAGAAGCACTCAGTCATCTGAATTTCTCCTCCAATTTGTTGAAAATCAGCATCATGTATTGTCAATTTTTAGACTATCCAATCCATCTCAGGAACTCTTTAGCTATTCACTCTTTTAAGTATCCATTGTTTTTCATTAACTGAAAATAATGTCTCCTCATATTTTCCTCCAGTCTCACTTTTAGTATTTCTATATGGCTCCTACCAACCTTTGCCTTCCATTTTGCACAAACCTTAAGGCATTTTCTCCTTGGTTTTCTTTGAAATTTTATATCTTGTGATAACTTTAGAAAATATTTATGCTCTAAACTCTGAAAAAACATTGATGCAATCCTCCCTGCCACACCCTCACCAATTAACAGTCTAGGACAGAAGAAATTGTTATAACCAACATTTCAATGCAATTCTTTTCTTCAGCCACCCTAAGGGAGTTCAGAATATACTTCATCATTGATGCTTACGCTCATTAGAATTCTGACAAGACAAATTACAGAAAGCCTATGATAATATAGTCAGATTATTTTGCTATCTATCCTATATTATCTATTAATAATATATTCTTTGATCTAGATTTGCCCCACATCCCAAACTGAATAGAACTGGAGAGGAAAAGGGAGAAAAAAAGGTAAACAATAAAAGCCAAGATGGGTATACCTGATTTACAGATTCTAATATAAGTGAGCTTAACTTTAAAGAACATCCATCCTCATTGTCATTATTTAAATATTTCTGCTTGAGGAACTAGTACAATCCCAATATGAATTATTTGCATAAATTCAAAGAACCAATAAGAGGCACCATCAATTCCATAAAAATGCAACTCCTAGAAGCAGAAGTAGATATAAAAAGTCATTCTCCAAACAACATCCTGGTCAGCAAACACTTTGAGCAACTACCAGGAAATATTTATTACTTGCCTCATTTCCTACATAACTTTCTTGATAAACAATGCCTTTAATATCTCATGAAAAGAATAACAAAGACTACTACTCAATGTTGGTAAATGAAACATCACACAGTACTATTTCATATAACTTAAAGTCAACTGAAACTGGAGTAAAATAATAGCTATTAAGTATACTGTGGGTTAAAAAAATCTTTCAAACTATCAAACCGAATTGAGATGACACACAAAATGCTTTCATGCTATATTTTCTACAAGATCTAAGAGGCCAACAATTTTTAAAATTAAGCTTTGAAGAAAATCAATAGTGGCTTTAGTTACATCTATGTGTATTATGTGAACACATGTGCATAGTCACTATCAGTCTCAGGTAAGTGCTTCCACAGAGACTTGTGTCATGGAACTGAGTTTTTATAAAGTGATAATTTCCAATTTCCATACCTTTGAGAAGTCACAGAATTGAATACTCAGTATGTACAATCCAAATGGAAAGTAAGCAAGATAGCTATCTGGGACAATTATGAAAGCTATGTAATATATCCAGATCTAATCCTCAGCCTGCATTGCATGGATAACTTAATAACCACTGCTGAAATCAAAAATACTTTTTTCTCGGCCTATATAAGTTTCACATAAGTAAAATCTAAGAAATATTAGAAAAATTTTCTGAAGTAAAGCAAACCCACTTTTTAAACCATTCTACTTTACATGATTAGGTCTCATCATATTTTCATACTGGAGGTATGAGCAAACTAATTCAAAAGACATAGTTATTGCCTTCATATTGGTTAAAATAAAGACCAATGACAATAATAGTGCTGTGAATAATGTAAGGCAAAATAAATGTAAACTAAAGGGTATATGCAGGTTGCAAATATAAAATCTATCTCTCAATGACTCAGCACTCTTAAATTCTTAAAATGAATCCACCACAGAAAGATGGGACATGATCCTTCAGACTGACATGACCATTTATTAGAGAAATATCTCTTAAAAAAATATATATAGTTTTATTTCAGAGAGGAAGGGAGAGGGAGAAATAGAAACATTAATGATGAGAGAGAATCATCAATCGGCTGCCTCCTGCATGCCATCTACTGGGGATTGAGTCTGCTGGTCTCCAACCCCAGCATGTGCCCTGACTGGGAATTGAACCATGACCTCCTGGTTCATAGGTCGACGCACCTTCTTTACATTCCTCAGGTTCTAACACTCCTACCGGGCCGCCCCTCAATCCTTGTTTCCCACAGAGACTCCCTCTTCATACTACTCAGGTTCCAACAATGGGCTTCCAGGCATCTCTCCTGTGTATATGACCTCCTTATCCTGCTTGGGCTCCAAAATCCCACCCACACTGGGCCTTGGTGCCCACCCAAAGACACCTATCGTGCTCATCTAATGACTTTTGTATTGAATTGTTAAAGAAGGGAAAGGAAGGTGTTTTATTTTTTAATGCTTCAATTATAAATACAAATAAAGACAACCACATTTATCTAACAAATATTTTCCGAGCTTCAACTATGTTTAGCGGAACTATGAAGCTCTCCCAGAGCTTCTTTTCTGTCTGAGGAACCCAGAATATCTCTACATATTATTCAGGATGTTTTTCAGTCTCAAGTAGTATCAATAATCCACCAAAAAATGGCTTAAGGCCCTGGCTGGGTAGCTCAGTTGGTTAGAGTGTCGCCCTGATACACCAAGATTGCAAGTTGCTTCAACTATGTTTAGCGGAACTATGAAGCTCTCCCAGAGCTTCTTTTCTGTCTGAGGAACCCAGAATATCTCTACATATTATTCAGGATGTTTTTCAGTCTCAAGTAGTATCAATAATCCACCAAAAAATGGCTTAAGGCCCTGGCTGGGTAGCTCAGTTGGTTAGAGTGTCATCCTGATACACCAAGATTGCAAGTTTGATCCCTGGTCAGGGCACACACAAGAAGCAACAAATGAATGCATAAATAAGTGGAACAATAAATTGATGTTTCTCTCTCTCAAATCAATTTTTAAAAATTCTTTAAATGGCTTAAATAAGGAAAAGTATCACTTTGATTAATTCAGTAGCTGAACTTTATCAAGAATGCCATTTTCCCCATCTTTTTGCTCTGCCATCCTAATCGTGTCAGCAATGCTCTTAGGCTAATATGGTCCCAAGATGACAGCCACATTCAAGGTCCATTACATATATATCCAACAACAGTCCAGCTGAAGTAAACAGTTCTTCCCTGTGTTTCTTAAGTAAAATGGAAAATGTCCCAGAAGCCCCATGCACCCCAGACCCCAGCCTCCTTCTCATTTCACTGTTCTGAACTGGATCACATGCTCATGCTTAAGCCAACTGCTGGCAATGCAGTGGCAGGCTCTGATCGGATGTTACATGAAACAACAAATAACCTTTATTTTCCTACTTAAGCCAGTTTCTATTATCCTCAAATAAGAGCCCTGACAAATACATTATGGACCACATTTTCCCATGTGCACAATCAGAGGTGAGACAGGAAAATATTTTTATTTCCATTTTATACGTAGAAAAGTTAAAGTACCAAAATGTGCTCTGCCCATGTTGCACCTCACACAAGCTGGAGAATCCAACACAGATATTAAAGATCTCTCTCTCTCTCTCTCTCTCTCTCATATATATATAGTTTTAAAAAATTATTGATTTCAGAGAAAGAGAGAGAAACATCGATTTGTTGTTCCACTTATTTATGCATTCATTGGTTGCTTCTTGTATGTGCCCTGACCAGGGATCGAACCCTCAACCTTGGTGTATCAGGACAATGCTCTAACCAACTGAGCCACCTGGTCAGGGTCTTATATAGTTTTGTTTTTGTGTTTTAAAGTAAAAATGTTCCCTAAAATTTCAGTGAAGACATTTTATAAATCTGCCTTTGAAGTAGAAGAATGGAGGTTGAGGGAAGGAGAAGAGAAGATGTTTTATGTGGCATGGACAAATGGCATTGCCTCCAATAGGCATAGCTCACAAGGAATGTTCAGGCCACAGAGCTCACTGCTGCCTATACTATACACTCACTTTGCAGACTACAGGCACTTTCCTTAATGGTTATCTTGTCAAAACTATAATTTCAAGGCCTCCATACTGATACTAGATGGCTGTAAATCAGACTTTTGTTCTTGAACCACTTCCTCCTACCTGCCTGGTTTCTCTATTTTCAGATAGCAAGACCTGGTTAGGGAGATGACATTATTGTCCTGGCCACATAAGAGAAATTGTCATGGGTAAGGCTAGAGTGCTTACATCGTGTCTGAGTTATAAACACCTGTCATTATAGACTTTGTCCTGCCACATAATATGAAACAAGGCAACTATCATTTGGTCAGAGATTACAGCCCTAAAAGCATGGAACCAGGAAACACTGCTGTTTACTTCCAGCCTATAGCTTAATACTGAACTAGAAACGTGGTCGGCAAACTGCGGCTCGCGAGCCACATGCGGCTCTCTGGCCCCTTGAGTGTGGCTCTTCCTAAGCCCTAGCAGGGGTCCTCAAACTACGGCCCGTGGGTCACATGCAAATACAAATATTGTATTTGTTCCCGTTTTGTTTTTTTACTTCAAAGTAAGATATGTGCAGTGAGCATAGGAATTTGTTCATAGTTTTTTTAAAACTATATTCCGGCCCTCCAACGGTCGGAGGGACAGTGAACTGGCCCCCTGTTTAAAAAGTTTGAGGACCCCTGGCTAAGGGGCTACCAGACCTTAAATGGCCTCACACTGATGTTTCTTTCTGTCTCTCCCCCCTTCCTTCCACCTTCTCAAAAAATCAATGGAAAAATATCCTTGGGTGAGGATTAACAAAAACAACAACAACAACAAAAAGATGTGCAAGGATTAAGTTCCTTTTCCTACTTTAAATAATACTCAACAGCAATAAATAACTTGCTTTTCCCATGTTGTCATTCTTCTAAAATTTGGGTAAACAAATACCTACAGTAATAAACTGCTCAGTTTCCAGGTTAACACACATTGTGACTTGGTACCTTCCTCACTATGGCTTCTTGCAGCTGGGCAGGGCAAACACAAAACAATGAAAGAAAACAAAAACTAAATGGAGTACATTTAAAAACCAACATAGCTATAGCATCTGTATGTGAACATTTTTTTAGATCAACATGGGCCATACACCACTTAAATTTTAGTAGTAATGCTATGTAATGCATTACTTAAACATTTTAAAGAAGGAAGTCAGTGCTCTGGCCAGATGGTTCAGTTATTTGGAGCATCCTCCTGTGCACCAAAGGGTTGTGGGATGGATCCTGGTCAGGGGATGTATGGGTGGAATCGATCGATGTTTCTCTCTCTCAACATATCCTCTTTTTTTAAAAAAAGAAGAAGAAGGTAGTTAGTTACTTGTGGTAGAACCTCTGTTTTTCTTCCAGCAACAGCTGGATAAGGCCCAATTCCTTTCCCACCCAACACCCCTTCCGTTGCCAGAACAATTTAGCTGATTCTTTTGGGTCTTCCTTTAGAGCACTGAGTAACAGAAAAGACAGCTTAATTATGCAGGTGGAGCCTTCATGTTGAACAAGAGAAAAAACAACACACAAAAAGCTCACTTTTATTTTTAAAACGGAATTATTCACCATCAGTGAACCATCTTACCACAGGAAGTCTCTGACAAATTCAGTAAGTAAACTTGATTGCAGTGAACTCTATTTAAGAAATGTTTCCCTTTGTAGCACTTGGTAGCAAAAACCCTTTTAAAATCTTGCTTTCTTATGTTCTCAAGATACAAGACATTTAAACACAAAACAAAGACTTCCTGGGCAGGTTCTGAACCCATTGTAAACCTTTAGAATAGATTCCCACCTGCCCAAAACTCCCCAGGACTTTTGCATAAAGATAGCATGTGTTAGCCCCTCTCCCTCATTCCACAAAATGAATCAAAGGCAGAAATGTAAAATTTTAAAGACCAGGCTAAAGATAACAAAAGCCAGGTGGGGAGAATTTCTTTAAGCATGTAATGTGGTAAGTTTTAAAGCAGAAGAGAAAACACATTTTCCGTTTGCTTACTAATTTCTTAGAAAATATTAAAATTGGAAGATCCCAGTTTTTAGCCCTAGAATTACACCTCACTGAATGAAGAATCAATGTCATTTAAATCTTTTGAAAAGCTGGAACATCTATTTTGGAAAAGCAGTTTATGGGGAGACATTATTAACATTTCAAATACTGTCGACAACTAAACCTTGAGCAACCTGAAGCCTTGCTCAGCAGTATAATTACATACATTAGTTACCTAGTATTGTGGGAAACAAAGAGATACAGATGTTTCCAAGCAACTAACTGCATTCTGTGCAGTTTCCTGCAAGTGTCAAGAACCCTCTCACTGGTATTTGTGAAAAGCCAGCTTCAAAGCAAAACCAAAGCTAGGGTTAAAGTAAGCAACCATTCCTCAGCGTCCATTTCCATCTCCAAATGACATTTGTAAAATTAAACCTTATGCATGATGTTTCTATATCCGTTGACTAGGCTAGATGCCTCCAGTCCAGTGGCAGTGACCTATGGATGGAAAACTACTCCATGGGCCATGAAGAATGGGTAGTTCTCAGAGAAGTAGTAAACCTTTCAGGAGATTGTTAGATTATAACAGTGGCTAACATTTATTATAACATTTACAATGTCCCAGGTCTTAATCTAAGTGTTTTGCAGACATTATCTCATTTCATCTTCACAATAACCCCACAAAGCAGGTATACTATTTATTATATCCATTCTTTGGGTAAGGAAATTGAGACTTAGAAAAAGAAAATAACTTATCCAGGGTCACACACTCTTCACTACCATACCATACAGCCTTTTCATCAACCTCTTTCCAAAGAGCTCATCCCCCAACAAATGAGTTAACCAATCAAACCACAGAAAAATGAAGTCCCAACAACCAATGGCTAATATAAATAAATATATATAACAGAAGTCCATTCTCCATAGTAAAGCGAGATAGATCTTTAAAAAATGTTAACATGTTCACTCCCCAACTGAAAAATCTTCAATAGCTTCTTATTACCTGAGGAATAAAGTCCAAGATCCTTAATTCATCTTACAAGACTGCACCATCTGGCCTTTGTTGACCTTGCCAACATCACCTTGTGTTATTTCCTCCTTTATTTTTTTTAAAAAATATTTTTATTGATTTCAGAGAGGAAGGGAGAGAGAAAGAGAAAGAGAGTAAGAGAGAGAAACATCAATGATGAGAGAGAACCATTGATCAGCTGCCTCCTGCATGCCCCACACCGGGGATCAAACCCGCAACCTGGGCAAGAGACTGGGAATCGAACTGTACCCTTCTGGTTCATAGATTGATGCTCAACCACTGAGCCAAACTGGCCGAGCTTCCTCCCTTATTGTCTATGTTCCAATCTCATTGGCATTCTTTTGGTTCCTGGAATATGCCATACATTTTCTGACCTGTATTTCTTTTCTCACTCTCTCCACTCAACTTTTCTCTGGTTGACTTTGACTCACCTTTCAGGGCACAACTCAAAAAACCAGGTCTCAAAGGAAGCCCTCCCTTGACTACTAACCCTTAAGCAGGTCAGGTCCAGTGTACTTTCTCATAGTATGATATACTTTCCTCTTTTCAGAATCAAAATTTAAAATTTTATCACAGAATTAGATGTTTAATGCTACCTTTCTTTACTAGAACATCAGGGAGGAACCATGTTTGTCATATGTAACACTATATCCCCAACAACCAGCACAGTATCTATCTAGCACATAGGAGGTATTCTGTACATATTTGTTGAGTGAATAACTGAGTGAAAGGTAACCATAAACACAAGAAATGAAAACTAAGGTCATGCCCTTAAGAAATAGGGATCAGGCAAGGAAGTGTGACTAAAGCCAATGAAGGAAGTATCAGTTTTGCTCCACTTTGGGTATTGTGCCTGGTTGCTGCTGCTCCAGACTGAGCCAGTTTAAAAAGTTCAAGACAGAGTAATAAATCCAGACCATTGGAATACACGAATGGAGAAGAAAATGAAGTAATGCGTTAAAGTGTGAATTAATGAAAGATAGAGCTGATCCTAAGACCTGGATCTAACTTTGCATGGTAGAATTTAAAGTATTATGACACAGCAACATCACATTTGATTAATGTTCCAGTGGATTTTAATTGGTATTTACTTGTTTTATGTAGCTCATAACAAGAAGGGCCATAATTTCTGAGTGTCAGAATTGCTTAATATAGTACTTGCTACTCTGCAGCTCACCTTTAAGGTATCTAAAATTGGCCCCGGTGAGAGTCTGCTAGTGTTATAAAAGCCTCTTGAAGAAGAAAAAAATCAGTTACATACCAAAATATTTAAAAGGAAATCCCCTCTGAAGATCATTGGACACTTCTACAGATATAACCTGCACAAGAATCAGATCCAAGGCTCTTCATAGTAGCATGGAGAGATTTAGGCTAAGAGGTGTGCGATGGCGTCTCTTTATCGTTAGATAGGGCAAATACAGTATTTCCTATACTCTCATCTTTAAGACTACAAGTAGGAGATGCTAATCTAGAGCTAAGACCCTGCAGAATCCTGGATTACTTTATTTTTAAAAATCTAAAGTAAATTAAAAAAACTTGAATCTAAAATATAAATAAGACAACTTTGATATTCTAAAAGCCCTTTATATCCTCACCATCTGGATGATACTCTTATTTAAGGCAGCTTCTGTGAGTTTCAATAATCTACTCATATACAGAGTGGGCAAAAGTAGGTTTACAGTAATACAAATAAATAATTTAATAATAAATAATAATGCAAGAATAAATTATATGTTTCACATACTCACAACTGTAAACCTACTTTCGTTGACCCTGTATAGATTTTATGTAGTTGTAATCAGAGTATATATGTAAATTTTGTTCATTTTTAAACTTGCAATATCAAGCAAATAATGACTTACTCTCTTCTTATGTCACAGTTGTATCTAGTATACACATCTCTATTATTGCACTTGCCGCACTATATTTCAGTAGTAGTCTTATTTATATATCTGTTATATGTCTCTCTTTCTACGCTGTGAGCATTTGAGGAAAAAAATATTTTTTTCTTTTAAAATAATATTTGTGGAATGGATGAATGATGGCTATGAAATTTTGTTCTACCTCCTTTTAAATTGTTTTAGTATTTTTAAAAAGTAGATAACACACGCACATGGTACAAAATTCAAAAAGGACAATATGATAAACATTGAATAATAAGTCTTTATCTCACATCTGCTCCCCCCACCAATACAAGTTCTTTCCCTAAAAGAATTGTTTTTAATTTTTTCATGTATATTACCAGATACAATCTAGGTGCATTTAATATAAATAAATGATTTTTTCGTTCCTTTTTTAACATTTTTGTTTTTAAAAAAATATATCTTTATTGACTTCAGAGAGGAAGGGAGAGGGAGAGAGAGATAGGAACATCAATGATCAGAATCACTGATTGGCTGCCCCCTGCATGCCTCCTACTGGGGATTGAGCCCACGACCTGGGCATATGCTCTTGACCGGAACTGAACCCGGGACCCTTCAGTCCGCAGGCCGATGCTCTATCCACTATCCCAAACCGGTTAGGGCTGTTCCTAATTTTGTTTTACACAAATGCTTTGCACCCTGATATTTTCTTTAGCAGTAGGATATAGTCTCATATTAGTTGATATGGAAACACCTTGATGGACATCTAGGATACTTTTAATTTGTTATTACAAACAACGTTACAGTGATTATCCTTGAATATATGAAATTTCACAAATACAGGAATATTTCTGGAGCAAATGCTATGGACTTTCAGAGTTTTGATAGGTATTTCAAATTGTCCTCTATGGAGGTTATTCTAATTTATACTCTATCAACAATATACATATAGCGATGCCACTTTCCCTGTGTTCCTACCAACACAATGCAATAGCAGACTTTTAAAAATTATTTATTTATTCGTTTTTAATATATTTTTATTGATTTCAGAGAGGAAGGGAGAGGGATAGAGAAATAGAAACATCAGTAATGAAAGAGAATCATTGATCAGCTGCCTCCTGCAGGTCCCCCACTGGGGACTGAGTCCGCAACCCGGGCATGTGCCCTTGGCCAGAATCGAACCTGGGACCCTTTAATCTGCTGGCCAACGCTCTATCCACTGAGCCAAACCAAGTAGGGCAATAGCAAACTTTTTTGATCTTTGCCAATTTAAGAGGTAAAAATAGGTATTGGTTATGAGGACTATTTTCATGTTTGTTTTTTCATATGTTGAAGTCAGTTTTGTATCTTTTTCTATGAAAGTTTATTAATTTCTTTTGCATATTATTCTTATATTTCTGATCTTTAAAAAAGTGTAGAACACATTATGTTTTTAGAAATTAGCTCTTTGTCAGATGTTAAAAATATTTTTCACAATGTACTGTCTTTTGATTTTGTTTATAGGATCTTTTAATGTAAAATTTTTGGCTTTATGTATTTGAATTTATCCATATTTTCTTTTATGGTTCCTGGGTTTTGTGTTATACGTTTTGTGTTTTTGTTGTTAATCCTCACTTGAGGATATTTTTTTCCATTGATTTTGAGATAGAGTGGGAGGGAGGTAGGCAGGGAAAAAGAGAGAGAGAGAGAAACATTGATGTGAGAGAGACACGAGAGATTGGTTGACTTTCACATATGCCCTGACTATGGTGGGGGAACTAACCTGCAACTCAGGCACATGCCCTTGAGTGAGAATCAAACCTGCGACGTGTTGGTGTGCAGGCCAATCCTCTAACGACTGAGTGCACACTGGCCAGAGCTGTGTCACATAGTTTAAAAGTCTTCCCTACTCCAAGATTATAAAAAAGTTTCTCTTACATGCTCTTCCTTATAATGTCAACATTTTCACATTTTATTCTCTGATCCATCTGAGAATTAAATGTAAACTTTATTTTTCCATTTATTTACTTTTTCACTTCACATTTCATATACAATTTCTCATAGAACTATACAGTTTTCATTTTAATGGTTTCATTGAATTAACATTACCATAGATTACTTAACTGTTACTTGTCTCCTATTACTAAACATATTCATTAAAATTTTACTTATATATCTTTTTCTTTTTAAATAATTTCTTTAGAGGAAATTTTCAAGAATCATATTTCTGTGTCAAAGAGTTTGAATATTATTATAACTTTTGACTAAATTGTCAGATTGTTATGATAAATTGGATGATCTAACCAATTTATAATCTTCACCAATACAATCATCAAGTAACATGTACATATGAATATGCACAAATATTTTCCAAAAAGAAATTTACACGAGACGCTATTCAAATATAAACAGTTGGCTCGTAATCCAGAGACAAAAAACTTACATCACACTGAAATGGAATCTGATCACCCTAAGAGTTGCTCTTATTTCCTGGGAGGAAAAAGAGTAAGTGGACAAACTCTTCTGGAGCAAAGGGCAATTTTCTGTTGGAAAATCCTAAAAAAGTAACTAAGCAAATCAAGCATTGCAGTAGAATCAAAAGAACACTGCAGCATTTAAATTCAAGGCTGTATTTCATTGTTCACCTCTCTCCTTTCCCTTCCCAATATCAGAGATTCCCTTCTTCCCACTTTCTTTCCAAGTACCTTGAAGATCTAGCTACCACCTAATAACTCTTTTTCAGTTTCTTCCATGAGCAGTCGTCCACTTGGCTGCTGGATCAGATCCTTCAAGTTCTTTAAGTCAAGTTAAGATCAGGAAATAAGATGTTGATCCAGAGTGAAACACTAAACATCTATCCGCAGCCTAATGTGGATATAGCAGAGACTTTCTGCATCTTTGGAGCTGTGTCTCTCTATCATTTGCTGAATCATATACTACGTGCAATTCTTTTGCTCCCCCATCTTCTTACTACCTCCTGTGGATCTCTTTCATGAAGTATTTTAGGAGGCAGATTTCTTTTGAAAGAATTATCTTACTTCTAGTGTCCTGGTGCACGGATTTCGTGCACATTGAAAGAAAATTAATTAGAAGAAATATTTTAATATTGCGATTCGCCCTTTCTCTATAATAGAAATGTCGACCAAATTCATGATCGACAATGACAGATCGAAACACACACGTGCAATTGGCGCCAGCAAGAGCTTTATATGTATTGCACATGTATGAGTCAACTTAGCCTTTTATATAGAATAAACTTGCTTAATTAGACCTGCTTTCTGATTTAGCTAAACGTTTTCCAGCCCAGTGGTGTACCCTAATTTCTCTTTGAGGTAATTGTCAGCAACACAGCAGTAAATATCAACACAAAGCAGATTATTATTGTAGATCAAGCAGGGAGAAAAAAGGGTAAAATATTTAACTATAGCAGTGTTTAACTATATTCTGCACAGTGAGAAAATCTGAAGTCATTTTCAAGTTCCACCATTTCTTACTTTTTTAGGGTCGGGTCAAGTTTCTAAACTTTCTAAATCTCTGTTTCCCGGCTAATGAAAAGAAAATAGAATTTTACCGAGTCTCCTATCTACCTACTCCAGGACTTCTGTGAGGATCAAATGAGATGAGGCATGTGAAAACGCTTCACAGACATTTGGTTAAAGTGTAAAATGTTTGCACCTGGCTATAAAGCAAGTCAGGTTCCTGGGCTGAAGAAACTCCAAAGAGGCTAGTCACTAGGGAAAGGAAGCCGGGCATTGCTACATGACGTCATTACCCGGCGCCCACAGCAACCGTTTCTGGGCTGGTCTGGGCTGTGGGCCACATTTTGCACCATGGGGTCTTGGCAGCATTGGCTGCGATTTGGTAGAGTGTCGCTCCGGGGTGGTGGCGGGGCCTGTGTCCCACTTGGGGGAAGCCTAGTGTTGGTTTGTCAGCGCCAGGTCCGTGGTGCCATTTATTTTAATGGCCTGTGCACATCATGGCAGCTCCTGCGTTGAGCGTCTGCCCCCTGATGGTCAGTGAGTGTCATAGCTACCAGTTGGATGGTCGGACGGACACTTAGCCTTTTATATTATAGACTAGAGGCCCGATGCACAAAGATTCGTGCAAGAATAGGCCTTCCTTCCCCTGGCTGCTGGCACTGCCTTCGCTCTGGCCCAGAGCCGCCTTTCTGCCTTACCACGCTGCCCAGAGGCCCAGAGCGGCTGGGGCGGTGCGGAACGCCTGCATCGTCGTCATGGTGATGATGTAAGCGTCCCGCCCCGGCCGCTCGGCACCTGCATATGCAAATCAACCCATCTTTGTTGGGTTAATTTGCATACTCACCCCTGATTGGCTGGTGGGCATCACAAAGGTACAGTCAATTTGCATCTTTCTCTTTTATTAGTGTAGATTATAATTTATAAATTTTATAATGCCCCTTCTGGAAATTTGGTACAGTGTCATGGTATGAATGTTGGTCACACCAGAGAGGAAAGTCACAAGCCTGGAGTCTATTCCAAGCACATCTCCGAAAGGCAGTACAGCATGGAGCATAATCTTGGGAATCAGGCTTGAACTTCACCATTCACTGGATATGTGACACTAAGCAAATCCCTTAACTATTTTGGACTAAAATATCACCGTGTTAGAGAGGCCCTTTTTGACAATTCTTTATCTCAATGGCCATTCTGCCTTGTTATTCTTTATTGTTATTTCCCCATTTGTATTTTTCATAGCACTATCACATTATATAATTGAATGCTTACTTGTTTTTTTATTATGTATCTTCCCCAATGGACTGTAAATCCTTTAGGGCAGAGTTTGATTTGTTCACCAATGGATACTCACTCAAATAATTGTAGACTAAATAAGCTCAGTTTTCTTCAAAAACAGGGATAACGACACTACTCATATTAGAGATATAATATGGGATAATACATGTAAAAAACATTTAGTATAGTGTCAGTCACATGGTTTAGTGGTCAACAAATGTTAGCCATTATTTAAATTATAGTTCTCAGCAAGTTATGGCCTTTGTAATTCAACTTTCCTAATTGTAAAGTGAAAAGAATTACTACCTCTTCCCTACTGCCAAAGCACACTGTGAGATTATCACTGCTACTACTACTACTACTACTACTACTACTAATAATAATAATAATAAACAAAAGGCATTAGGAGGAACTCAGAAGGTAAGTTTCCATTGATATTAAGAATTTGTTAAATTTACAACTCTCCTGTGATGTCTGTCTTAATCAGGACTCCATCCCAAGCACTGAGAACCCAGATATCTGGGAGAGCAAACTAGACCTGAGAAAGATAGCTTGAGTATTATAGTGGCAGCACTCGAGAAATTCATAGAAAGAATGGAGAATTAATCTGGCTATAAAATACCCCAGTGATATAACCAATTTCCATTGATAAATACTATCTTAATCACCACCTGAAACATGAAACCTGGTTGTTTTTCAGCGACCTCCTCCTTCCCTACACTTCTAATAACAATGTGTCTTTACAATATTCCAAATTTGGTCTTCAGATGCCCCCAAATCTGTAATCTTATAATTCCACTCTAAGGAATTTCTAAGGCCCACAATTCTGAACTCTGACTGCATGAAGAAACACCTATGGATGATAACAACGTTGAGTCTCATCCAAGACCCACTGAATGAGCAACTTCCAAAAGTGAGACTTGAGTATCTGTTTTTAAAAGTGTCCACAGATTATTTTGGTGCAAGCAGAGTTGAGAACCACTATTCCATTCGCCCCTTACCTCTTAGCACCAGAATAACAATATTCCATTCAAAGGCAAAGGCAATCGGGTTGAGAGCTCAAGCAGGAAGTGTCAAGCAGGCTTGGCTGTCGTTATCAGCATTGCCACATACTTTAGGCAAGCACAAGCCTCTGTTTCTTCAGCTTTAAACAAAAGAGATACTAAAAGTACTTAACCTGGAAAACTTGGATTCAACACTAAATTGAATGAAAATCATTTAGCATGTCTAGAAAATAGTAAGTGTTCAATAAATTGTCTTGCTTACCTACCAAACGGTAAGTTATTTCCAAACTATAATCTAAAAAAAGAAGTCTATACAATTTTATTAATAAAAAAAACCTAAAGCCCTGCCATTTCCTGTTTTCACCACTCTCCTAAACTAATATAAGGGGTAAGTACACCAGAATAGACTCACCTCAGATTATAGAAGAAAGCTAACTCGGCTAGTTGGAGCTTTTATTTGGTTGATTTTTAAAAATCAGGTCAAGCTGGTTTCTGCCTGTAATTATTTCACTGCTATATTTTGTATTCTCTTAATAACATCTCAAAAAGATGTCTCTGGTCAAAAGGAGGATCAGAAGTCAGATCAGTACAAATTTAGCACACGAAAGCACTGTATACCTGAGTATCATATTTAGATTCCTTTAGCCAAGGCATTAACTATGTACACTTTGCAAATTACTGTGCTAGGCACTGTGGCAAATATAAAGATGTGTAAGAGAAAGTTTCTAGCCTTTCAATGGCCATTTTATGAACTTAAATGTATTTTAGAAGTTGCCACAACTTAGACATGACACAAGCTAAATCAAGAATGGGAGGCGGGGAGAGATTAAACAAAGAAGTTATATGCATATATGTATAACCCAAGGACACAGACAATAGTGTGGTGAAGGCCTGGGGAGGGGGCAGGAGCAGGGTGGAGGAGGTCAATGGGGGAGGAGGAGGACATCTATAATACTTTTAACAATAAAGATAAATTTTAAAAAAGGAATGGTTAAAAAAAGGAAAGATGATTAGGATGCCCACTTTCCCCTCCTCCTCCCCTCCAGATCTGGACTATGAGCTTAATTATTCTCACAGACAACAGTGGCATTGTTCTGACTTTGTTGAAGAGATGGTGACACCATGGAATCCTATATCTGCCCTGCTCTCAGCACAGATAATGTGCCAGGCCCTCTAAATACTTTACATAAATTACCTCATTTTATTATAACAACTCTATGGACAAGTACTATTATCTCCATTTTACAAAAGGGGGAAGTGAGGCTTAGAGAAGTGGAGTGACAAAGCCTGTATGTGGTGGGACTTTGACCCTTGAACCTGAGCTCTTTAACTATTACATACATGATGCTAAGCCCTGATTCTGGAGGTCAGAGAGGGTCCTCTAAAGCGCAGAGCCTGATGCCCACATCAAAATCCAGGATTCTGGTTATTTCTGGGGGGTGATGGCTGGGAGGGTGAGTAGTGACTGGAAGGGGGCAAGGGTTGGGGAGCTGGTAGAAGAGGAGATTGGTGAATGGGGAATGATAATACTCCATTTTGAGATCTAGGTAAAGGTTACACAGTTTCTTGATGTGTTTTTGTGAAAACTCATCAAGATATACATAAAAGTGCAAAATATGTACACTTTTGTGTATGTATATTTTATTTCAATAAGAGTATAATATATGAAGTACAATAGTGCTCTTTAATTCTTAGTCTTTATGTCTAGTAGTGTTGACACCAGAAGAGTAATAACCTCTTGTGTTGACACCGGAAGAGTAATAAACTCTTGGAAAACTTTACCCGAGAGAGGGAGCGGGAGAGAGAGAGAGAGAGAGAGAGATTGATTTGTTGTTCATTTATGCATTCATTGGTTGATTCTTGTATGTGCCCTGACTGGGGATCAAACCCGCAACCTTGGTGTATCAGGATGATGTTCTAACAACCTGAACTACCTGGCTAAGGTCTTGCTCCTCTTTTATCAAAAGCCTAGCCAAGGAATTTCACTAAAAAGAAGTTAATTGTATTGTACCTGAATTATCAAATGCATACATACCCTCCGCCAACTTTTATGATTCTAGTCAATATCACATTTTATCAGCTCTTCAAGGAAACAAATATTAGAGATTGAAGCTCTGATATGGAGGTGCAAAAATTAGCACAGCTAGAGTTAAAACAATGGTCCTTAACCCTTGTTCTCATTAGAACAATACTGGGAGCATTTTAAAAATACCAATACCTGGGTCCCACTCACATAGATCCTGATTTAACTGGACTGGGGTGAGACTCTGTTATTAAATTATTTTAAAAAGGTTACCAAGTGTAGCCATGATGAGAACCACATAGTTAATGACAAAGCAAAATTTTAAAATACCCTTTACTCAAGATTACTACAAGTCTCATTTCTCATGTCATCCAATAAATTAAGATTTTAAATAAAGAAAATTTGAAAATTATTTCTCATTTGTTTTTCTAGGGCAAAACAGTCAAGCTATTCTTTCTTATATCTTACTCTGGAACAACAAAAAAAATAAGTTTAACATCACAGAAGATTTCTACCAGTGTAATCATTTGGATCAGACCCACTCCCAAAGGAAAAAAAATAGAAATACTGTTCATGGTGAAACATATTTTTGCCATCAGCAACACTTTTATCTCCTTTCCTGAACAGGTGCTCTTATCAGCAATCTCTCTAGTACTATGCAGCAGAGATAAGGCAAAAACAATTCAAATAATCCAGAACCCTGGTGGGGACAACTGTTTGCTGTTGACTAACTGGCCACTTGAAACTCATAATAAAATCCACATCTCCCTAGTAATAACTTTTCTTTTTTTGTTGTTCTTTTTATATTTGTGTGTGTTGGTTACTGCAAAGGTGTCTCTGCAAATGGAGTCTAAAAAAGAAATAAAAAATACACACAGTACAGAGAGCTGAAAGGAAGAGGGTAAACATAAATCATCAAAAATGACCACATTGCCGAAACCGGTTTGGCTCAGTGGATAGAGCTTCGGCTTGCGGACTGAAAGGTCCCAGGTTCGATTCCGGTCGAGTCTAAAAAAGAAATAAAAAATACACACAGTACAGAGAGCTCAAAGGAAGAGGGTAAACATAAATCATCAAAAATGACCACATGTACATACTGTTGGCCTACATCACCATCTTCCAGCCAGCTGGCTTATCATTGTATCTGCAGGTTTATTCACAAGCACCTTGTTTGTGCTCACAATCACGAGAGACTTACTAAAATAGATTTAATGATGATAGCAGTTTCTCCCTCTTTTTTTAAAAAAAAAAAAATTATTGATTTCAGAGAGGAAGGGAGAGGGAAAGGGAGAGAAACATCAACGTGAGATCGGTTGCCTTCTGCACGTCCCCTACTGGAGGTCGAGCCTGCAAGCTGGGTATGTGCCCTTGACCTGAATCAAACTCAAGACCCTTCAGTCCTCAGGCTGGTGCGCTATCCATTGAGCCAAACCATCCAGGGCCAGTTTCCCCCTCTTAAGTGTAGTTTTACTTCTGAGCTAACAAATCATTCATTGTTTTTATCATCCCATACAACTTATTCCAAAACTTAAAACATACAAGAAAACAGGATGCTTTAGAAGAATCCTGAAGATTCAAGTCCCTTTATCTTCAATCCATATAGGTAGGTTACTCCAAAGCTATAACTTTTTAAAATTTTTAAATCCTTCATCTTGAATTTAGTATTAGGTTAAATATTCTCTCTCTCCAAAGCCATTCTCCCACTCCACAAAATGATACAAATGAAAACATCCATAGCAGATGCCATCTAGAAGGATATTGTTGTATTCTGAGATATTTGTCCTGTACTAGAGGAAAATGCAAATCTATAGTTTCAAAAAGTATTCTAAATTAAGTAATTTTTACATTTTTGATTTTCTTTTTGTCTACCTCTCCACCTTTGATTCTAGAAGGTGGCTTTTTCTTTCTTTAACAACAAAAGGCTAATACCTCTTCCTTTCACTGCACTATCCTATATAATAAAAGGCTAATATGCAAATTGACCAAACAGCAGAACGACTGGTTGCTATGACATGCACTGACCACCAGGGGGCAGACACTCAACGCAGGAGCTGCCCCCTGGTGGTCGTGTGCTCCCACAGGGGGAGTGCCGCTCAGCCAGAAGCTGGGCTACGGTTGGTGAACACAGAGCAAATGTAGCGGTGGTGGCAGGAGCCTCTCCCGCCTCCTCGGCAGCACTAAGGATGTCCGACTGCCTAAGCTGTTGGTCGGACATCCCCCGAGGGCTCCTGGACTGCAATAGGGCGCAGGCCGGGCTGAGGGATCCCCCCGAGTGCATGAATTTCATACACTGGGCCTCTAGTTTAAACATAAAAGCTGTTTGATTGCACAGAGGAAAAATGCATTCCCTACAAGGATATAATATCCAAGCAAAGAAATGATTAGACCATAAAAAATGCATAATCACCTATATTCGTCCCTCTTCCTGTAGAGGGTGAGAGTGAGATCAGAAGAGCATGGAAAGGAGACAAAAAAATTAGTTGTATTCTTAGAAAATAAACTAATATAACAAGCATTTTCCTGATCTCCGGGCTGGAGAAGAAACAACCCTACAATAGTAATGAATTCATTTGTTTCTAGCTGAACCCCCACAAGCACAATAATTGGAATCTCAGCTCATGCAGAGCTTTTTTTCTCCTTTAAGGCAGGATAGCAGTAGTTATGGGGGTGGGGGATGGAGAGGACACTCAGGAGTCTCAGTGGCTGCTACAGCCACTAGTATTCCAACTTGCCCTAGTCACTGCCTATATTCTTTCTTATCTACAGCCAAAGTGAAATTCCTGAAGCTAGGGCTAGTATCTTCCTCCTCTATGATCTTTTCCAGTCACACCGTCATCCTGCTCTGGGGCCTCCAACCACCATGTGCACAGCAGAAGGAACAAGTAGCTGCTTCTATCCTTTATATGGTTCCCTAGAGGCTGAGTGGGAACAGAGACCTCGAGGGCTCCTCCTCTCTTCTGGAAAAGCCCCAGAAGATCTAAAGCAGCCAACCCTCTTCCAGAGAAAGCCATCCCTTTGCTTCCAGCCAAACTTCCTTCCACTCATTCACAGATTTCTGCTCTTCTCCCCATGTACTGCATATGAATGATTTCCATGAATATCCATAAAACTAATTTGTTGAAAAATAGATTATACATTCTCCTAGGGTAGATTCTTTTTTTTTTTTAATTTCAGCTTTACTGAGGTATAATTGACAAAAGTGTAAAATATTTAAAGTGCAGCATTGTGATGATGTGATATACATATACATTGTAAAAAGATTCTCCCCATCTGGTTAATTAACATATCCATCACTTCACATATTTATTCTCTTTTTTTTCTTCTGGTGACAACATTTAAGATTCGCTCTTTTAACAATTTTACAACACACTAGAGGCCTGGTGCACAAATTCGTGCACCAGTGGGGTCCCTTGGCCTGGCCAGGTCAGGCCGAAACTGGCTCTCCAACATCCCCTGAGGGGGTTCCAGATTGCTAGAGGGCGCAGACCAGGCCGAGGGACCCCACCAGTGCACGATTGGGGCTGGGGAGGGACCGTGGGAGGGCTCGCTCAGTCCTGATGGGCTGGACCCCAGCAGCAAGCTAACCTATTGGTCAGAGCGTCTGCCCCCTGGTGGTCAGTGCATGTCATAGAGAGTGGTTGAGCAGCCTAGCATATCATTAGCATATTATGCTTTG
>NW_005369061.1:579997-605107 GCF_000412655.1 Myotis brandtii | reverse complement strand
TTTTTTTTTTTTTTTTTTTTTTTTTTTTTTTTATTCTGGGCCAGCTTTAGCTCTGAGGCCTCGCTGCTGAAAACACCGATACAGTGTTGCAGTCCGAGCCCGGCTGAATGGAAGCCGGTTTCTGGTGTTTTGTTTAGCTTCTTATTTGCAACATAGTATATAGTTGCTTAGAGTTGCAACTGAGAGGCTGGCAAGTGAGGCGAGGAACGTTGGAGTTCGCAGCAAGCAAGCCTCCCTGCTCACTTCAGTGCCTGGCTGCCGGCCGCCATCTTGGCTGACAGTTAATTTGCATATACTCACTGATTATCCAATGAAAAGGGTAGCGGCCGTACGCCAATTACCATGTTTCTCTTTTATTAGTGTAGATAGTTTATCAACTATAGTCACCATGTTTTACAATAGATCATCAGACATTATTTTTTTATTGCTGAAAGTTTGTTCTTAGAGTAGAATTCATATTTTATGCCTAACCCCCATAGTCCTAGGCCCGATGATTTGTACATGACTGTCAATCAATGCTTGGTGAATGAGTGAATGCATACATAAATGAATGAGTGAATATAGCTAACCAAATTTCATATTTCTGTTATCACAAGATTAAAGAGAAAGTTCTTCAGAGATTGACTTTATCTTCTACTCTCCTTTACATCAGGTTAACTTCTATTTCAAATAGTTGTCCAGATGCCATACCACTTCCTTTGAAGAAAATTCAAAGTGGGGATTTCAATTTGTTTGCTCTACAAATAATTTCTTTTTCAAGTTTAAGTCTTCAAATTGGAAAGGAGCTCTTCAATCTCCTTTGATGTGAGGGTGCGAATGGGGAGACAAGAAAAGAGAAAAAGGTGTGGGAAATACTCCTTGAAGAAACAAAACGGGAGGAGGATCTAATACCTTTAAAAAACCAGCCAAGTATAAATAACTACTTTTGCCTCTTGAAGAGAAAAAGCAAAACAAATCTGACTTAAATGAATGAAAGCTCTGGCAATAAAAAGCAATCCAGGTAATCTGCAAATACATATACCCAACTAATTATTTCTAAGGAGGAAACCATTAAAATTAGAATCACATTTCACTACATGTGTTCAACTTCATAAAGATATTCTTCATGTGGATTTTCACTCACTGGTCTCTCTAAGACAAAATCAGTCAAAACAATAAGTCCATCCAAGTCCAGAGGACTGCAGTGCAGACTGAACAAAATAAATCTTGTAGAATACTATACAAGGAGCTGGTACATATTCTGTCAATGATGATGCTGCCTGCTGATAATGAGCTCACTAATGATTGTCAGCTGAGATATGATGTCAGTGCTGCCCCTGCTTATCACACACTAGACAAAGAATATAACCTTTCTACCCTAAGTATGTCATCTGCAAATGTTGACAATAAATGAGTGTTCATGTGAATTCATCAGTTAATGTTTTCAAGAACTAGAGAAATGAGCACCACTTCAGCTATTAGTGAGTCACAATAATGACTTCATGCCATTCCAGACTTCTCATCAATGCTGAATGAAGTGCCATCAGGTAAATCAATATAATAGTCAAATGAGATTCTAAAATAGTGATCACCTTCATTGTGCCATGAAGGTAAAGTAAAGAAGACAGTTAAGGAGCTGTGGTGATATATAATTGAGAGGCACAGCTTACTTGAAGAGAGAGCTTCCATTAGTGAAACGTCAACAAAATTTATAGAGTGCCTATTATGCAGTAAACATCCTGAAGTTGACAGAAACAAGATTTCTCATCGAGGTTTGTAGAACCTAGGTTAGCCATGGCTAGCAAAGGCAGTTATTCTTATGGAAGATATATTTAACATTTAAAAAAGTAAATTTAAGTCATTCTGTAACTTTAGCCTGATTCCATGGGTAAGTTGCAATAATTCGGCAACTTTGCTGGGGGTCAGATGAGATAAATAAAATTAATAACATCTCATGAAATGTAGTTAAGATGATCTAGCTGATTCTCCAGCCAAGTAATTATACTATTTGGCTTAAGATTATCAACAGCTAGGACGTATTAGGTCTATGTATATGGGGGAATAAAGGTACAGTGGCAGCGCCAATGCTAAGCAGTTGTCACAGGGAAAAGGATACTACTCGCCAGAAAAAGAAAAGAATCCTCCCCCGACCGCCCCCCCCGACCCCCAGCAAAAACAATCATATTCTCTTTTGAGGGAGGCTTACTCAAGCTCCCAGGATACAAAATTTTTCTATTTTTTTATAGATATGCTTTGAGGGGAGCTTATTATGCATATAAATATGCCATACTATTGTATATACATTCATTCTAATGCACTTATTTGCCTTCCCAGGTATTTTGCTGAGTGAGGTCAAATAGATGAAATAATAGGCACTATCCCAGTTACATTTAAAAGCCAAAAAGCTTTCACTCAATCACCAAAGACTGTATAAAATCATATACCTACGTACATTGGAATCACTAAAGATTTCTGATTCTTCGCATTCACAGCAAAGTAATGCTGCTGATTCACTGTCTTCCAACTGAGAGCTCTGTAATACAAATAAGATTGTTTCAGAGATCCAGACGAATGGGGCAACAAGCATGATGGGAAAAGCCAGCAGAAATCACTGATTCAGTGTTAGCTCATAGGTGAGAAGCTGCAATTCTGATTAGCAATCACAATTTTGGAAAGAAAAAGCCAACAGGTGATTGTGATTGAAAAGTTAATTATGTTCGATTAGCTGAAGCATTTCTGTGGTTTCCAATTTATAGGCAATGGGATGTTCTTCTATAAAAATGGTGCTACTAAGTCTTCATAGTGTGTACTCTGGACTCTTCTCAGAATGGGTAGGATTTTGTTCATTTATCTTCATATTCAAAGGTACATATTTGATATGACTGTTTAGACACAGGCTTTAAAATATAGCACATGATTGGGGGGTGATCTAACCACTAGTTTCATTAGCCCTCTGCTAGCAAGTGTTTATAAGACAAGCCAAAAGACATGCCCTATTCAAGTCTCTCTGGCAGATTCCAAAAACACAATTTAAAACCTTCCTTCCACTCTCCAATCTCTTTTTCAAAATCTATCTGGAAGAGTGATAAGGAAAACAGGACAATAGAGTGAAACAATTAGCTGGTAACACAAGAGTATTTTCCCATTATGACTAACAATACCACGAGAGAGAGAGAGAGAGAGAGAGAGAGAGAGATAGAGATATCCAACTGTGACCCAATAAGTTCTATTCAAATGCTTGCTGTTTAGGAAACAGCTGCTAGAAACCCAGCTATCCCTACATGGAGATGTATATGCTGATGTCATCAAAATTTCTCACTACCACATGATCTAGTAATCCCACTTCTGGGTATAAATCCAAAAGCATTGAAATCAGGATCTCAAAGAGATATCTGCCCTCCCATATTCATTGCAGCATTTTTCACAAGTGCCAAGAATGGAAACAACCCAAATGCCTATTGACAGACAAATGAATAAAGAAAATGTGGTATCTGGTATCTGCATACAATGAAATATTATTCAGCCTAAAAAAAAAAGAAAGAAAAAGAAGGAAATCCTGCCATATATGAGAACATGGATGATCCTGGAGGAAATTATACTAAGTAAAATTATTAAGCCAGCCACAGGACAAATACTGCATGATTCTATTCTTTAAGGTATTCAAAATAATTAAACTCATAGTAGCAGAATAGATGGTGGTTGCAGGGGTTGAGGGAGAGGAGGAAATGGGGGTTGTTGTTTAATGGGTATAAAGTATCAGTTATGCAAAATGAATAAGATCTGCTATACAGCTTAGTCCCTACTGTTAACAATACTCTATTGTACATGAAAAATTTTTGTTAAGAAGATAGATCTCGTGTTAAATATTCTTACCACAAACAAAAAACCCCCAAAGGGCACAAGGAAACTTTTGGAGGTGATAAATATGTTGTTACCTCGATTATAGTGATGGCTTCACAGGTGTATGCATATGTCCAAATTCATCAAATTAAATACATTAACCATGTGCAGTTTTTGTGTGTATCATTTATATCTCAATAAGCTGTTTAACAAAAACTCACTACCAGTGGCTAAAACTGAATCATCTATAACTACTCTATGGCTATGCTAGTTGACTCCTACTTTGATTTTTCCAAGCTGGGGCTGTTTCAACCTGCAGAACACCTGTAGATGTTAAGAGTTTGAGCCCTGACCCATTTGGCTCAGTGGATAGAGCGTCGGCCTGAGGACTGAAGGGTCCCAGGTTCGATTCCGGTCAAGGGCATGTACCTTGGTTGCGGGCACATCCCCAGTGGGAGGTGTGCAGGAGGCAGCTGATCGATGTTTCTCTCCCATCGATGTTTCTAACTCTCTATCCCTCTCCTTCTTCTCTGTAAAAAAATCAATAAAATATATTTTAAAAAAAAAAGAGTTTGAGAGTGCAAATAAACTTAAATGAAAGAAAGTAAAGCTCAGAATTACTATTTCCTGGAACTGCCTTCTATTGGTTTATTTCCTTCTTACTTTTTTTCCGACTGTGATCTTTTGCCTTTGTTTTTTCTTCTTACAACCACGTCTCATCTTATGTTATCCCTCCCCTCTTCCTCTTTCAGAAAAAAAACAAGCATTTAAAATCGCTTTCTAAATCCTGCAAATGCATAGTCTCTTTATTCCTTACTCCTTTGCACTTTGGAGGGGGAAAAATTTACACTCATTTGTCTTTTTATTTTTAGTTAGTCTAAAAAATACTTGAAGACTTCTAAAAGTCACATTATAAAAGCTAAAGGCTCAATACATAACAAATAAAATATTTGAAGGAATTATAAGGTAGAAACCAAAGCTGCTTTCAATTCTCCCAAATTCTTATATTACAAAAGATGATAACAGATAATATTAAGCAGAACAAAAGTGAAATGTCACTGCCATAGCATATACAAACTGAAAAGAGAGAAAAATACAAGGTAATTAATCCAAATTACTCTAGTTAAGACTCTAAAGTTTTTGTTCTTATAAATATTTCATGTTTATACTAGCTTTTTGAAAATGATCTTTCAAGAAAGAGGTCCTGTAATGACACTTGCATTCTTACAGTTATTTTAAGACTTAACTGTATACTTATTAATTGAAATTCAATTAATTAATATACAAGGTAAGTGTGCTGGTTGCATTAAATATAATTGCTCCTCTGGCCACCATCTGCCATTTGTTGGTTTTACCTACACTAGTAGCTGTATTCTTTCTGATCCACGCTGCTTAAGAGTTACAGCTGGTCTCAACTCATTGGATCATTTGATGTTAATGTTCAGAGAACTCTAGAAAATTTTTAAGAATTTAAAAATAAAAATAAAATGATTAAAATAATTGCTTCAGGGAACAAGTATTTACTTGCAACTAATATTTTGTTCTAAATTAAATTCTAAACATCCCAATGGAAGACAAAGGATATTTCATGATCTTTCCTATGCCTTCTGAGGTCCTGGGTAATTCCAATTCCTGAATTGTTCCTGGGTTCTGCAGAATAAACTGTTTTGCTTATGACTATAAAGGGCTTATTCCAAGAATTAATATTTAGGAATTATATTAATATAATTTAGCATATTATTAAGTCAGCATATTCTTGAGAAAAACGATAAGATTATCTAAATAGATGCGAAAAGGTATTTGATATGTCAAAATTTATGACAAAGATTTTACCTAGACAAGAATCAGGAAGACCTGTGGGAGGAGCTCTCAAACCCTATGTCCTCAGGAAAACCCTATAGAAAGAACTCTGTTTACAACAGAGCTCTATGGCTGTAACAGCCCCTTCCTTAACTTCCTTTTCCCCCTTGTAAAGGGTTTTTTCCCACTTCTTGTGGAGTGTGTGCATAGGACTTGCCATGTCTGCACCTACAGGAATGCAATCCTTTCTTTTACCCATGAAAAAATCCCTTTTGGTGAAGGAGCACCTACTTGACTTGTCTTATGGTCAACAGATAAAAATTAACAGTCATTTTTGGTTTCAAACATTTTTAGTAAGCGAAGAATATGTACAGTACTTCTCAGGTTGGTGGACCCTTACCTCAACATGGTCTTGTCTGAATTTCATATTGTGGAAACTCCTCCAATGTTTGTTCTAGCATGCTGATGGTGATCATACCCAGTTTGTAGTCCAGATATCAATTTCCTTTTCTTTCTCTCCCTTCTTTCCTACCCTCCCTCCCTCTATTTTATCATGCCCCTTCAGCCACTGCAGTAGAAATTTTGAAGAGAATTAAGTTAAACTCATATTCTTGCATTGGAAGTACCAAGTCCAAATCTTAGCTAAACTAAATTGAGTTCATTTTCTGGCCCTGCCACTTACTAGCCATGTGGTTTTGAACCTATTACCTAATCTCTCTGAGCTCAATTTCCTCATCTATGAAAATGGGCACAACAATAACATCTATCCAATAGAGTCGTTGGGAAGACTGTATGAATGATAATGTAAGAAAGGCCCTTAGTTCCCATGACTTTTTGTAGCTGCTAATAAAAAAAAAAAAAAAGTAAAGCACTTAGCATGATGTTGCTACTACTACTGTTGTTTCTAACAACAATAATAAATATTATTATAGTAATAATAATCTCCTTCCTACATGTAAAAGAATTACACACTTGGATTAAATTCTCTTTCAAAGAAACGTTTGCCATCTAGGAAAATTTTGCTTCTATAAAATTATAAGTTTTTCACTTCCAAATAAAGACAAATTTGTATTCCCTATATAACCCTGGAGTATTGAGCTCACAGGGACTCATTAGCATTTATTGTACCCCCACTATGTACTAAGCACTTTTCTGGGTGCTGAATTAGTTACAGTAAAACACCAAACCAAAGGAAAAGATAACTAAACAGATTCCAAAAATAGTGTTTTGTTTTTGCTTTTTATGGATATCCAAAACCCACAAATGTAAGGATATGGCTCTGTGGCCAAAGTATACCCCTTTGGCCAAGTATTGTTTGGAGAAAAATATAGGCTAAGGTTGTTGGTAAGGAAAACGCATCCATGTATAACAAGAAGTTCCAAGAACAGCTTCTAAACAAGAATTACAGTAATAAAACATTGCAATCTTTATATGGAATATATGGTGCAAGGACTCATGTACTAAGAAGGATGTTTTTGAAAAGTGTTAAAATCTAACTTGTGCAGTTACCTAACAACTTGCAAGCAGAAGTCTGAAGAAATAATCCCACAAGAGTCAAAACCTGTTGTTACTGTTAAGTCTCTTTTATTATATTGTTTGAGGTTATGTGCCTTTAAGAAACAGAAAACACTGAGTGTAGCATTTCTTTTGTCTTTCCTTTTTCCTCCATCTTTTCTGTCTACAACCTTTTTTGGGAAGTTCTAATCAAGTGAGAACATTGTAGTTGTTCTGAAGGAAACAAGAGATTTTGAAAATGTACTGACAGACCTCAAACAATAAATGCATGTGTACCCTAAAGCCTGAACACCACTTTGGGACCAAGATCTTTTAACCCTTTAAAGGCAAAGACAAGAAGTAGGTCTTATTTATTCTGACACTTAAGTGTAACTGGATTGACAAAGCAATTTCATAGCCTAAGGATGACCCACCTGAGAAAACTCTCTCTGCAGTCCCTAACTCCAAATGACACATTTAAAAAAACCATTATTTCTTTTTAAAATTATTACATCCCCATAACTTACATTTTTTATAACTCAAATTTGTACCTTTTGACTCCTTTCACCCATTTTGCCCACCCCTGAACCCTGACAACCATTAATCTGTCTCTGTGTCTATGAGCTTGGTAAGAAACATTATTTCAATATGTAATATATGCACATGGTAAATAAGATTCAGAAGGTGTCAAAAAGTATTTAATTTTTCTTCTCATCCCTGTCCCCTACTTCCTAGTTCTCTACAACCCCATTCCCAGAAGTAATCACTATGTCAGTTTCTTGAATATCTTTTCAGAGATATTCTGTGTACATAAAGTACTGCATATGTATATATCTTTTCTCTAAAATATATAATGGAAGCACTTCACATTATACCTATTTTTCTATCATTGTCTTTTACAATATCTTTGTTTCACTATTTAAAAAATTTTAAACTGTGGTAAAATAACATAACATAAATGTACCATCTTAATAATTTTCAAGTGTAGTGTTTATTAGTGTTATATTCACATTGTTGTTCAACCAATCTCCAGAACTTTTTTCATTTTGCAAAACTAGAAATATAAAACCCATTTAAAAAAAACCTCCTTGTTTCCCTCTCCCACAGTCCTGGGCAACCATTATTCTACTTTATGTTTCTATGAGTTTGGTTTGATTACTCTAGGTACCTCATAAATGGAATCACATAGTATTTGTATTTTTGTGACTGGCTTTTTCCACTTTGCATGTCCTCAAGGTTTATCCCTGTTGTAGCATGTGTCAAAATTTCTTTCCCTTTTAAGATTGAATAGTATTGCATTGTATGTATATATTATATTTTGTTCATCCATTTACCTGTCAATGGATATTTATTTCACTATTTTTGATTACTGCATAATATTCTGTTTTATAGATGTTCCACAATTCAGTTAATCAATCCTTCATTAAGTTACTTGTAATTGTATTTGTTTTATAATTTGCTGTATAACTAGTTTCCACAAACTTGATGGCTTAAACAACACAAATTATAGTTCTGAAGTCAAGAGTCCTGATATCAAAGTGGTGGCAGACCCATGCTTCTTCTGGAAGCTTCAGGGGAGTATTATGGGCTAAAATATGTCCCTCCAGCCAAAATTTTATGTTGAAGTTCTAATTCCTAGTACTACATAATGTGACTGTATCTGGAGATATGGTCTTTAAAGAGGTCGTTAAGTTAAAATGAGGTTATTAGGGTGGGCCCTAATCCAATATGACTGGTGCCCTTATAAGAGGAAGAGATCAGGACACACACATGCAGAGGAAAGACAATGCAAAGACCGAGGGAGAAGACAGACATCTACAAGTCAAGGAGAAAGGCCTGAGAAAAATATCAACCCTGCAAACACCTTGTCCTCTGACTTCTAGCCTCCAGAATATAAGAAAATAAATTTCTGTAGTTTAAGCCCCCGTCTATGGTACTTGTTAACGGCAACCCTAACAAACTAATACAGGGAGAATAATTTCCTTGCCTCCCTTCCTCCATCTTTAGAGTCAGCAAAAATGGGTTGTCTTTCTCATATCATATCAATCCAACCTCCTCTCTGTCTCCCTCTTCCACTTTTAAAGGAACTTGTGATTACTCTGCCCCTACTGGGATAATACAGGATAATCTTCCTATTTTTAAAGTCATCTGATTAGCTACCTTAATTCCATCTGCAACTATAATCTCCCCTCTCCCTTTACATAATGTAACAATATATTCACAGGTTCGTAGGGAACTAAGATAAGGTCTCTTTTGGGGGACCATCATTCTGCCTACCACAGAATCTCCTTTTCTGTAACTTTTACTTAGGAAAACGATTGTTTTTTAGAACCCAAAATTTACACCAGCCAAGTAGGAAGCTCAACATTAGTACTAAAAGCAATACTATAGCTATGTACTTGCACATAAAGAGGTTCCTAAAAACTTAGTAGTAGCAGCAGAATGTTTGAAATTGCTTTTTCTGGAGAGACTGATAAATTAGATTGGACCCAACTACAGTATTTCCCGCAGGCCTCTTTGTAATTAATGGCACAGATATATAAGATCATTGGCTAGTATTAAGAATATAATCTATGGCACAGAAGGACAGCAATAATTAGACTGAGTCAACTTCAAAATTTAAAGCAAAACGAATTGGTGGTTCCTTCTTCTAGGCATCCACAGCTCCTTGCACATATTTTCTAACCCTTATCTCACTTTGTTGTAATTATGTCTATATATAGTGTTTCTCTCCCTCTATACTGTGAGCTTTTCAACTGTATCTCTAGGGCCTGCACACAGAACGCATCCAACAAATGTTCAATAAGTAAGTGACTTAGCATTAGTTGTTTCAATTCTTCCTTGTTGCCAATAACAATAACGCATATTGAAGATAAGTTATTATCTTTGTGTATAGGTATGGTTAAGAGACCAACAATCTTCATTATCCTAAACACATGATGTTTTTCCTTTAATTAGTCATAGTAGCAACAGCTCCTGAAGAGCCAATTGTTACATGAGACACTGCCTTCCTTGGGCCCCAGTCAAAGTGGAGGCTATATGCCAAAAGAGCATCTTTATTTCTTAGATCTACTTAGCAAGTCGGCTTGTCAGTGGCTGAGGCAGTGTAGGTATTCATGCTACAGTACTCCTTAACTCTGATGTGCAATTATCCCATTTCATCTGCAAAAGTATTGCTGATCTCCACTCTTTGCATGTAACACACAGCTCTTTTTATGGTATCACAGGTTTGTTTCTCTACTCATTACTCCCTTCAGAAAGAACATAATCGCTCAATCTAAATCATTTTTTAAAATTAAATTGATTGGGTTTACATTGGTTAATAACATTATATAAGTTTCAGGTATATAATTCCATAATACATCATCTGTATATTACATTATGTGCTCACCACCCAAAGTTTAGTCTTCTTCTACTACCATATATTTGACCCCCTTTGTCCTCCCCTCTACCCTCCTCCTTTCCCCTCTGGTAACCACCATACTGTTCTCTGTGTCTATGAGTTTGTTTGTTCATTTGTTGCTTTCTGTTTTATATCTCACATACGAGTGAAATAATATGATTCTTGTCCTTTTCCATCTGACTTATTTCACTTAGCGTGATATTCTCAATATCCATCCATGTTGTCACAAATGGCAATATTTCATCATTTTTTTATGGCTGAGTACCAAGTGGCTACTATCAATAAGACAAAAAATAACAAGTGTTGGAGAGGGTGTGGAGCAGGGGTCCTCAAACTTTTTAAACAGGGGGCCAGTTCACTGTCCCTCAGACCGTTGGAGGGCCGGACTATAGTTTAAAAAAAAAACTATGAACAAATTCCTATGCACACTGCACATATCTTATTTTGAAGTAAAAAAACAAAACGGGAACAAATACAATATTTGTATTTGCATGTGGCCCGTGGGCCGTAGTTTGAGGACCCCTGGTGTGGAGAAAAGAAAACACTGCTGGTGGAAATATAAGTTGGTGCAGCCTCTATGGAAAACATTACAGTATTTACTCCCAAAATTAAGAGTAGAGCTAACATATAACCCAGTAATTCTTCTTCTGGGTATCCACCCCCAAAATTTGAAAACACTTATTCATAAATATATATATATATATATGAATATTAGCTACCTTAATTCCATATATATATACACACACCCCTATGTTCACTACAGCATTATTCACAATAGCCAAGATATGGAAATAACCTAAGTGTCCTTCTCAATATAAATCTTATCCATCCTTGGAAGCACCAATCAAATCCCAGAATTTCAGGAAGCTTCAAAACAATGACTTCAGTCTCACTGATTTCCCTCTCCTCTGAGCCTTCAGGGCAGGGGTTGGCAAACGGCAGCCTGTTTTTATATGGCTAGTAAGCTAGGAATGGTTTTCACTTTTAAAAGATGTTTTTATTGATTTTAGAGAGAGAGGAAGGGAGAGAGAAACATAGATGAGAGAAAGAAACATCAACTGGGTCCTTTCTGCACTCCCCCTACCAGGGATTGAGCCCGCAACCCAGGCATGTGTCCTGAACGGGAATCAACCTGCGACCTCTCAGTGCATGGGACAATGTCCACACTGGCCAGGGCGGTTTTCACATTTTTTCAAGGGTTGTTAGAAGGGAAAAAAAAAAAAAAAGACAAAGAATATGCAACAGAGCCCATTTGTGGCCTCAAAGCCTAAAATAGTTACTGTCAGGCTTTAACAGAAAAAGTTTGCTGATCCCTGGCCTAGATAGTGTATACAGCCTAATGATAAATTGCTTAGCACTATCTCTAATCTTTGTATAGATTATAATCTATCTCCCTGTAGTAGATTCTCTCTGTTGTTTACCAACAGTAATTTCTCACCTCTCTCACCTACCAGTCCTACCAATGAAGCTGAAAATGTCATATACCTGTCTTTTCAGCTTCCATGAAGGCCAATGCAGTTATATATCCTAATCCTGGTCAACAAAACTAGAGGGCAAGTATGCCAGGGGCTAGTGGGAAATATTTTCCATTTGATAAAGGAGAATTGAGAAAAACTGCTCTTTCTCTACCTTTGGATGCAGTGGTGCAAAGATATGCTGTCTACAGCTGTGACAGCCATTTGGAACCTTGAAAGGAGAGGCCCAAGGACACAAGGCAACATGCTAAGGATGACAATGCAGAAAAGATGAAAGAATCCAGAACCATTGAGGTACTGCCTTTCCTCTGGGCTTCTTATGTTAGTAATGTCACAGAAAAGATGACATTTTTCCCCCCTTTTTTAGTTCACCCTACTTCTAATATGGTATTTTGGTACTTTCAATGGAAAGACTTCTAACTCCCTAATCAGATTTTATGTACATGGAGAGCAGGGCTGCAAATAAGATCTAATTAATTTTTGAGTAATGACTCTGGGTAAAACTTATCACCCGCTGAGTCTGAAAAGATTCCTGAGTGTACAAAAGCAACTGAGGAGGTCAGCTTTTATGAAAATAACAGATGGACAGTTACCATAATCAGAGCATTTAACATTTGTTACCTTATTAATACAAAAAAAAAACACCTCAGTGTAGTTACACACTCCAAAATTATTCATTAAATGTGACAGAGCAAGAATTTTAACTCAAGTCTCTTAGATAACAACATTCACACTCTTCCACTATACCTACCCCTCCTCTTCTAAGTTTTTAATTATAGTCAACAGAGAGAAGGTTTAGAGGGTTTCCCTGCCCCATTTTATTGAGGTATAATTGACATATTTGTATTTGTTTAAGATATACAACATAATGATTTAATATATAAATATTTTGCGGATTCAGAGGTTCTACTTTTAATTCTTTGAATGTTCACTTATGATAGTATCGGGTCCTCTACAAAAGCTACATTATTTGTAATAGCAAATTCACACCATCACACAGAGATAACTTGAATATATATATATATATATATCTCCACCAAACCCTGTCATCTCCTTGAAGTTTCTTTTCTCTCCCCTTCTCTTTTTCTGAAATAACCATCTATCCTTTAAGGGAATATTTCTAAAATAGGAGAAAAATCCCTAAGCAGTGATTCTCAATTGTGGGATTCTTCAGATTCTTCAGATCACCAGCAGCATCACCTGGAAATATGTCACAAATGCAAATTCTTAGGCTCCACCTTTGCATCTACTATATCAGAAAATCTGGGGATAGGGCCTAGAAATGTGTCTCTAACAAGCCCTCAGGGGATTCTGATAGATATTTAAGTTTGAGAGTCACTAGTCTAAAGTATTTGCATCTATAAATAGCACTTACTAGTAAATGATTGCTTTAGAACCAACATGATGGAATCATATCACTTTAAAATTAGTTCTTTTTTAAAAAAATTTTTTTATTGATTTTTAGAGAGAGAGGAAGGGAGAGGGATAGAGAGATAGACACATTGATGAGAGAGGAAGTCATCGATTGGCTGCCTCCTGCATGGCCCCCACTGGGGATCGAGCCCACAACCCAGACATGTGCCTTGGGGAATCGAAGAGATAGACACATTGATGAGAGAGGAAGTCATCGATTGGCTGCCTCCTGCATGGCCCCCACTGGGGATCGAGCCCACAACCCAGACATGTGCCTTGACTGGGAATCGAACTGGCAACCTCTTGGTTCCTGGGTTGATGCTCAACCACTGGGCCACACCAACCAGGCTAACACTAGTTCTTGATAGCAAAACTAACAATAGGAAATTGGTACATTGTCAGTGAGATGTAAAAGTGGTCATCCATATGCACAGGCTATTCAATATACATAAAGGGGCATTTATGTATTTAATAAATGCTTATACAGGATTCTAAAAAATAATCATCCACAGAAGAACAAATTGATAAACAAGTAATGAACAAGTTTATAAACACAGGGAAAGGCAAAGAAGCCGATGGTGGATGGTCAGCCCTCACTGAAAGCCCACAAAAAGAATAAGAATAAAATAGCAGCAACTCAGAACTTCTAGATCTGGAATCTCAAGATACAAAAGAAATCTTTGGATTTATGTCTCTAGCTGCTAATTAAGTGGCTCAAAGTTGATATAGAATCCATAAACAAACTAGTTTGTTTCAATTTAGGCAAACCAAATATTCTTATATTATTTTCCATTTTTGGCTAGGCCTCTGCTATTAACAAATTAGCTGCTTGCCTTCCCTCCTGTTCTGTGGAGGAGTTTTTTGAAAAAACCAGTTCTGTCAACTTCATGACAGCAGGTTAGCTGAACAAGAAGGTGCAGAGAGCTTAATTCCATGTATTTTGAAAGCATACAATTCTTGTTGACCCCCATTTATTTGGTAAGTCATCTTACATATTATCTTTATGGTCTTGAAAACCTTAGAATTCTAATTATTTTCCTCCTCAGACCAATGTATGAGAGCTATATGTGGTTTAAACACAGCCATCAATTACCCCAAGCCCTGCCACAAAAACACCTTTGAAAATCTTCCGTGTAGCTAGATTTGGAACCTAGGCTATGAAAGTGAATTGGGAAGGAAAAAGTGAATTGGGTTTTTCAGATGCTAATGTGTATACTATGTAATATGACCACTGTATGCTTCTGTACAGTGTGCAGAGAGATGAGGCTCTGTTAATCCTTTGGGGAATGCATGTTTGAAGAGCAAAAAGAAGGCTATTTTGAAAAACTAGGGGAATTCAGAAAACAAGAGGAATTTGAAGACAAGAAGACACTGAGCAAGAGAGAGAAAAGCCTGTCTTGGACAACTGTCTGGGGATGTGTGCCAGGAAAGAAAGACAAGTGCATAAGATTGCTGTAACTGAGATAGAATCCTGAGACGTTACCAAGTCAGGTTTCAGATGATTGTGAAAAGAACAGTTTTTACTTAGAACCAAGGATTAGTCCTATTTCCCAGCAGATAAAGAGCTTGATTCCTTCTTCAATATATTAAGAACTGAAAGATTTACCTCTAGTATGAGAGGAGGAATCTAGGTTGATTAACAAGGAAGGCAAGCGATACTTAAAATTAAAGACTAACATAGCATTCTGACCACAAGATCTCACACTGCAGAAAGGTCATTTTTGTATTTTAAATGATTAACTGGACTATGGTGAAAGAAGCTGCCCAGAAGGAACTAAAAGGTTGTAAACCTCAGGTATAATCTTTCAAAGAAATTCACTCCCTAATTCTCCGAAGAAATAGTTACATCAATCATGAAAACTACCTGAGGGGAACAGCACTTGAATATCTCTCTAGAGCTCCCCTTCCTTGATCCAACTCTCAGCATGTGCTAAAATATCACATTCAGTTTTGGGTGTGATAAAGGTAGGGCCTTCCCCTCAGGATCCTTGAATTCATAAAAGTGTTGAAAGGTGAGAGAAGCCCACTTACAAAATCGGCCCTACTCTGCCTTTGTCTCCCTACTCACACACATTTCAGGGACGGATACCATAGTGAGACAGCCCAACTCCTTGGGGGAAACCCTCGTGCAGATAGGAGACAAAGTGATCACATAAAATTCAGTTTCCACTAAAGCATTCTAAGAAGGGTCCCTATCAAATATTAGTCATGGGCCTGTGGAGTCCTTCCCACTCCTCTCAAGGGGAAGAAACAGACAGACTTGTCAGCTCCTCTCATCTAGTATCATAGAAATTAACCTAGAAAAGTGGGACTTTATGGAGGGCTAATAGCAGTCAAAGCTGACTATAAGTTGAGCCATGTCAGGAAATGAGCAAAAGGATGAGAGTGAAAGTGTCTCAAGAGATTCCAGACATAAAATAGCAATGCCCCAGAGCCAGAGAACAGAGGAGCAAGAGTCTAAAGAGAAGAACTGATCAAAGAAAGGGGGCGTTTCTCTAAGTTTAGTATCCATTTTAGGAAAAGGATTTTGGAGATGGATTCAGAAATTGCTTCAAGGGTCAGAGATTCCAAGGAGATGGTCAATACCAAGGAGCTGTTATCTCTTAAACCACAATTGGAAAGTATCATAAAAACCATTGTGGTGAGAGACTCCCAAAAGCTAAGAAGTAGTGTAGTGGTTCCAGTGACAAAGAAATGCCTCCTACAACCAAGAAAATGTTGGTTGCCCAAATCCAAGCCAACCATGCCTTAAAGAGGAGCTTGCTACGAGTCAAATTTGAGGTCAGGCTCCAGGGCCAGCCACAAGTGTGCCTCCTGGCAATGCTCCTTGAATCAGGTTGGCTTCTAAGGTCTCAGAGTCACATCTCCAGAGTTTTTAGAGCCATGGCAGCTACCCAGGGACTGTGTGTCCTATGGAGGCCAACGGGAAACACATTGGGTTCCTAAGCTTCAGGCCAAAGGAAAGAGCCAGAACAAGGATTTAGCCCCAACTGACAAGAGCAAAGATACTAGACCAGAGATCCAAAAGAGAGTGACAAGGAGGGATGCAGGATCAGGGAACTCGGAAGGGAAGATCACCCTGCCCAGGCCAAGGGCTTCGCAGAGACCCTTGTGAACAATACCCTCTGATTACTGTCACAGAAAGGAGTTCCTCTGAATAGCAACTTATAGAAAAGAATGAGTAGCCTTTGACAGTGGCTGTTTCTTAAGAACAGAGACTTAGTGCAGGAAGGTCCCTTGCAGAAATCAAAGTCCAGATCAGCCTCTGCACAGAGCTAGGCCCAGTAAAACCAGAGCTCTTTTCATGAGCAGCAGGGATACATACTAAGCATAAAAGTTATGATAGTTATTGTCCTGATTCTAGAGAAAAACCTGAGGTTGATGCATGGACTTCTTGCATGGGACATTACTCAGCACAAGGAAGAGCTCCAGGACCAGGGCAGCACCCCTAAGTAAAGCAAAGTGACAAGTGCAATGTAGTATAGACATCAGTCAGGTTCTGAGAGCCAGAATTGTCTGAGCCTGATCAGGATTGCCGGAAACCAGGATATTCCAGCAGAAAATCCCCTTCTAGGAAGATAATTTCTCTAAAAGAAAATGTTCAATCCATGAACAGAAAAATCTTAGTTCTGATGTTAACATATCCTCTAAAAGGGAGGATCTCTGTTTTTCATAACCAAGGAAGTTATTTCCAAACATATTAGTATCTTCTAAATGGGGAAACAACAACAAACCAGAGAAGCCTTTGACGTGGGAGTTATCCTAAGCCAGTGATGGCGAACCTATGACACGCGTGTCAGAGGTGACACATGAACTCTTTTTTTTGGTTGATTTTTCTTTGTTAAATGGCATCTACACTAATAAAAGAGAAACATGGTAATTAGCGTACGACCGCTACCCTTCCCATTGGCTAATCAGCATATCCTTATGCAAATTAACTGTCAGCCAAGATGGCGGCCGGCAGCCAGGCAGCTGGAAGCGAACATGAGGCTTGCTTGCTCCAGTGACTGCAGACTCCAACGTTCCCCGCCTCACTTGCCGGCCTCTGAGTTGCAACTCTAAGCAACTATGTACTATGTTGCAAATAAGAAGCTAAACAAAACCCTAGAAACCAGCTTTCAGCCTGCCGGGATCTCAGAGCTGAAGTTATACATTGTTTCGATTATAGAACGGCAAACAAACCAGATACCAGCTTTCAGCAGCGGAAGCCTCACAGCTAGAGCCAAAGCTAAAGCGGGCCCAGAATAAAATAAAAAAAAGAGAAAAAAAAGGAGCGGTTGGGAGCTTCAGTCAACAACCGCCAGCCTGAAAGCAGCCCTCAGCCCCTCACCCAGACTGGCCAGGCACCCCAGTGGGGACCCCCACCCTGAAGGGGGTGTGACCAGCGGCAAACAGCGAGAGAGAGAGAGAGAGAGAGAGAGAGAGAGAGAGAGACACACACTAGAGGGAAACAAGCTATTTTGCCTTGGACAACTCATGTAAGCTGTGTGGTTCTTCCTGTTCTCCCTTCCCCACTGGTTGTTGGGAAATCAAATGTAAAAGCATCATGTAGGGTGAAGGACTTTGTACATGTAAGCCAGTCTTAGCTTCCTGACTGACAAAGGGGGTTTCAATATTGCAAAGTGCAACTTATTGAATTGTGGACCATAAGGATGAACTTCCACTGTGAGAGGATGGACGCTGATGCTAAATTGCTTGGAATTTAATCCCAGCAACTTAGTTTACTAACGGTCATTTGACATTGGAAATGTTACTTAAACTCTCTGTGTCATGGATTTTCACCTGTAAAATATGAAAAGAGTATTTCTCAATTGATAACCTAGCTGTGAAATAGCAACAAATTAATACATGAAAAATAGTTTGAAGAGCCTGACCTGTACAAAAAACATAAGCTAACACACATTTTTTTTTGTTTACATTTGGAAGATTGCTGAGAACCTCACGCCATTGGAAGTTCCGTGTGCCTGCTATCTAAAAGGCGCATGTGTAAATCTTTTTGCATTTAGTAGATGCTGTGGGCTTGATTTCTTGTTCCTTTCACCACTGAACATCCTGTGAATGGCAGTGTCTCCCACTCACTTAGCTTATTGTCAAGTCCATCATTCTGACTCTGAATCGTGGGTCCTTGCTGGGCTCTGCTAACAGCTTCCATCAGTTTAATGTCATATAGTTTAGACCAGTGATGGCGAGCCTATGACACGCGTGTCAGAGGTGACACGCGAACTCATTTTTTTTGGTTGATTTTTCTTTGTTAAATGGCATTTAAATATATAAAATAAATATCAAAAATATAAATCTTTGTTTTACTATGGTTGCAAATATCAAAAAATTTCTATATGTGACACGGCACCAGAGTTAAGTTAGGGTTTTTCAAAATGCTGACACACTGAGCTCAAAAGGTTCGCCATCACTGTCCTAAGCCCATTTTGCTATTTTCACTATCTCTGCTATCTAGATGGAGAACAAATACTGGTATGAGAACAATATTGGTATTCTTGGTTGGTAACTAAACCACGTGAATCTTAGAAAATAATTGTTTAAAATACCATAATTTACTCTCAACCTTTGCCACAATAAAATAATTCTATTAGAAAGAAGACCAGCTCATCAGGCAATGCAGTGGAACCCTATACCCTCCAGAAACTTTAAATCTGGACCATATTTTCTCTAAATCCTCAGCTCAATGTTATTAGGTTATATGGATTTGTCAAAGGAAGGTGGTTAGAAAGAGTCAAAGTGAAAAATCACCCTACTAGAGTAGTTACACTCTCATTGGAAATGAAAAATCAAAAACCTTCACTACCAAACCCAAAATTTTTAGGTCCAATTTGGGTAAAAATTAGACTACACAGTGTCACAGAATAAAACTTCCTCTGATTAAAAGTCTCTAATTTCAAATTTGTGAAGCAATGTCCTTTCTTCTCTAATCCTCAAATAACTGCAAACTGAGATGAGTGGATAAATTCCTCTTGTGGTTTGAAGCTCTGAGTTGTCTGCTTAAAGCATAAGAAACAGTTTCATATTTTGACAAAAAGGTCACTTGTGATTAGGATTTATAAAACTCCCTTCTCCAAGGACTGTTCATAATTTACATCTAGCTAAGTAATATCCCCAGTTTCCTCAATTCCAAACAATCAAATGAATATACTTTTAATCTTCATAACAGTTTTTCAGGTTTTTGTGTATTTTAACATTCATGTTTGAGAGACAAATTTTCTTAAATAGTTATTTCCTACTTACTCCTAAGTCTATAATGAGCCTGGTAATTTTGAGAACAAGAAAAGAAGCATTGTCATTTCCAGCACTGCAGAATCTTACAAAGGAAGTTATCACTTCCTTTGAAATTTTGAAAGTTGTGGTATGTTTGGGGGGAACATGTAGTTAGACTCTTCATCCTGCTTGACCAGTGGGTAGATGGGAATCTCAAGAGGCAGACAACGTATTCATGCTCTCCCAGCAAACCTTATTTATTTATTTATTTATTTAATATATGTTTATTGATTTCAGAGAGGAAGGGAGAGGGAGAGAGAGAGATAGAAACATCAATGATGAGAGAGAATCATCGATTGGCTGCCTTCTGCATGCCCCACACTGGGGATCGAGCCCACAATGTGGGCATGTGCCCTGACCGTAAATTGAACCGTGATCTCCTGGTTGACAGGTCAATGCTCAACCACTGAGCCATGCCAACTGGGCTCAGCAAACCAATTTTTAAAAGTTCCCCGAAAATTCAGTAATCAACCAGCTTCTACTAATTTTTTTTTCAAACTTCATGCTGAGAACCATTAATGGCTTGTGAAATCAAGTTAGTGGCTTGCAGCAACATTTTTTGGTTTTGTTTTTTTTTAACCAAATAGAATAGGAAATATCAGAGTACACTGCATGAAGGAAAAGGAAGAATTACTTCATGAAACTTCTGTTTTTGACATGTATGAGTATGCATACTCAAGCATATCAGGTCATAATGTAAAATATACATCTTATTGTGGATCTCAGTAACAAGAATTTGGAAGCTACTCCTCTAGACTACAAGTTTCATGAGGAAAGAGATCAAGTATACTTAACTCACTCATTACTGTATATACCCAGCAACTGAACCTAGCAATTATAACAGCCACTCAATAAATATTTGTTAGCTGATTATCCACTATGCATTCTTATATTATTAATACTATGCTCCATAAATCAAAATTTTGATTGAATCCAAGTAATTACAAAATATATATTTATGAGAATACTAAAAAGTACTCAGTAAGTTTAACAATTCCTCCCTTGCTTGCCCTCTGATGTGTTAAACAAATGGTAGATCCTAGCAGGAAATGACAGAAGGCAAAGCCTTGGGAACTGAAAAACTAAATGATCACCCCCAGGATATCTGATATGATCTTACTATGTACATAATCTGATCTAATATGCACAAACTTATACAGTAGGAAAAACACAGAATCGGGGATAAGAAAACATAGTAACAACTAATGGCTAAATGACCTTGGCAAATTGCTTTAACTGCTCCGAGCCTATTTCCTCAATTGGGAAGACCAGTTGTGACAACATATAAATTATTACCAAACCAAATACAATAGGTGTACTTCTAGCATAAAACATAGGAGAAAGTCTTTGTGGCACTGGGTTAGGCAAAGGGTTCTTAATGACACAAAAACACAAACCATAAAAAAAAATTTATAAAATGGATTTCAACAAAATTAAAAATGTTTGCACTTTGAGCCCTGGCTGGTGGTGCTCAGTAGGTTGGGGCATCGTCCCATGCACCAAAAGTTTGCAGGTTCAGTCAGGGCACATGCCAGGGTTGTGGGCCCAAAGTAGGGGATGTGCAGGTGGCTGCTGATAGATGTTTCGCTCTCACATCAATGTTTCTCTCTCTGCCTCTCCCTTCCTCTCTCTCTGAAAAAAAAAAAAAAGAATAATCTTAAAATAAAAAGAAACAACTTTTGCTCTTTGAAAGGCACACTTAAGAAAACAAAAAGTAAGCTACAGAATAGGAGAAATATTTGCAAAATATGCATGACAAAGTACTTGTATACAGAATATATAAAGAATCCTTACAGTTAAATAAGATAAGCATCTTAATAAAAAATAGACAAAAGATTTCAACAGACCCTTCACCAAGAAAAGACAGAGCAAATAAGCACATGAAAGGATGCTAGCAAGGTACCATTTATTGATGGGAAGATTTAAAAAATGGATAAAGTACAGATCATAATATGACATTAAAGGATGAAAAGAATACTTTCTGGATTTTTGCCCAGATTGTAAATTGCTAATATAGTGAACTCTTTAAGGGAAAGGACAATAACTTCATATAAGAAGAACCTAATGAATGTTTAAACCTAGTTCATTGCCAATGAGTTTAAAATCATGATGCTATTTAACTAATTTTTTTACAACTGCAGAGCAGTATTTAGAATGATAGCAAGTTGAATAAATAAACTTCCTTAGAATAACGTAAATGATTTGAACTATCTATGGCAGCGGTTTTCAACTGGTATGCCACAAGAATTTTTAAAACATACAATACCTAACTATTTAGTCAGGGGCATTGACCTCTTTTACCTTAGACCAGTGGTCGGCAAACTCATTAGTCAAAAGAGCCAAATATCAACAGTACAACGATTGAAATTTCTTTTGAGAGCCAAATTTTTTAAACTTAAACTGTATAGTTAGGTACAGTGTTATTAACTTAATTATGGTACTCCTAAGGCTTAGGAAGAGCCACACTCAAGGGGCCAAAGAGCCGCATGTGGCTCACGAGCCGCAATTTGCCGACCACGGCCTTAGACTGTCAAATAAAAAATATGACAATAATAACAATAGTTGTCCAATGTGAATGAATCATAATTATACCTACATTTTGGTCAGGTTTGAAAAAAATACATTTTTTGATGTACTGCAGATTTTAGTAATTAGTTTGAGTGCCATGAGATAAGAAAGGTTGAAAATCACTGGCCTATGGCAATAAGAAAATAATTTAAATTGCTAAATAAGAGTGATTAGTGATCATTGAAAAGTAACTATTACTAAAAGTAATAATTTAGCATTTTCATTGCCATTTTTACTTACATAAAGAAAAAGATCTTATTTAATTACATAGATTAGAATCTCTGGTCAGCTAATTATGACCCCTATTTTTCCCCAAGTTTAGTTCTTAAGGTTGAAACCTTTATGTCTATTAAAAATAAAACTATACCTTCCCTTTGGCCCAGCAACTCTATTTCTAGAAACATTGTAATTTTGTGAAATGACATTTTTCTGTTATTCACTGCAGCATTTATTATAATAACAAAAGCCTGGATTGGTTAGTTAATTAATTATGGCACACATCTATGCAATGGAATCTTATCTAGGGAGCTTTTTATGTACTAATATGAAATATTTCTAAGTTAGACTAAGTGGGGGGAAAAAGGCAAGTTACAGAATGTTGTGTATATTGTGATGCCATTAGTGTAAAAGAGGGAAAAGAAATACACACACACACACACACACACACACACACACACACACACACACTTGCTTGTCTATGCATAGAATACTTCCAGAAAGAGACACAGAAAAATAATAACGCCCTAACCGTTGGCTCAGTGGATAGAATGTCGGCCTGCGGACTGAGGGGTCCTGGGTTCAATTCCAGTCAAGGGCATGTATGTACCTTGGTTGCGGGCACATACCCAGTGGGGAGTGTGCAGGAGGCAGCTGATCCGATGTTTCTAACTCTCTATCACTCTCCCTTCCTCTCTGTAAAAAATCAATAAAATATATTTTAAAAAAAGAAAAATAATAACATTAGTGGTATGTGAAGAGAAGAACTGGATGTCCAGGGAACAGAAGTAAGAAGACTTTTCACTATATGTACACCCTTTAGTGTAACTTTTTGAATTTTGAATTTTATGAATGAAGTTTAAAAACTAATAATAACAATGAAAGAATTTACTTAGCCTTTTAGCAATAGGCGAGCCCCAGAGAAAAAAAACCTATATTCGATTAAACTCTGACATGTGAGTGAAAATAATGACAACTGTCACAGAGGCACCTATCTGGGCCTGTGTGAGCGCCTTTGGAGACCTGAAATACTGATATCATTAACCCAAAATCTGTATGTGTAATCATTTAGACATTGATTCAGCAAATTCCCAGTAGAATTCCCATGCTTTCATTATCCATTTGATCAACAAAAATAACAGTTTTCTTCAGTAGTATCAAGTCTTTCTGAAATTGTGAGATTCCCTTAGGAATTTCTGAAACTTCCCACATGACAAGGAAGAGAAGTAAAATATAGAATTTTAGGAATGAAACTCTGGCTAATAGGGTTATGGGGCATCTAGAAGTCACGGGATAGGTCTCTCAGAGGGAAGGCTGCATTTAAAAAAAAAATTCCAACATCTGCTATTAAAATTAGTTCTGCACAAATGCTTGCAGATTCAGAGCAGCTGGCAGTCTTGCCTGCATTTTGCCCTTTGGTGGGTCAGAAGCAAGTCACTGAAGTAGGGCTGTTGAATTTTCCATTTATCTAGTGTTTTTAGAGAACTGGCAAATTTATGTTCTGGAGCACTGGATTCAGAATGTTAATATCCTACTAAACACTGGTTAAAGCTTGAAATATTCCTAGCACAACTGAAAATTTACCTCTAGTCTCTCAAAAATTGAAAATATACTCTCTTGCAGTAAGCAAATCCTTTTCATGTCAGTGTGGAATAGAGATATATTATTCTATTTACATTAGTGTTTCTGACTCACTTTTTAAAAGAAATCAGAAAATAAACATGTCCTACTTTACTATTTAATCAAAACCGAAAAATAAAAGAAGATACAATTTTTATCCTGCAGAATACCAAAGATAAGAGACTATAAATGCTTCCAAAGCTACTAAGGAAAAGAGAAAGAGGAACTCTCACACACCAATGGCTGGAAGTGTAAAATTATAAAAATTTCCTGAATAGTAATATAACATTGTATCAAAAACTATGAAAATGTTCACATCTTGGGCTCAGTAAATCCCATAATTTATTTAAAAAATAATCAGAGATGTATATAAATATTTATGTACAAAAATTCCCTACAGAATTTATATTGCAACCCAAATGTCCAACAGTAGGTAAATCATAGCACATTGAAATGAGTATCTTAGTAAAACAGGGGAACATTTATTTTAGCTAAGTTCTTCAATAATCCTGATTAATTTTTAAAAACAGAAAAACAGTGATGAAAAGCAGTGTTAAATATGCTTGCTTTTTGTTTTCAAAGTTATGAAGGGTAAAATATTTCTTTTTAATTATGTACATGCTGGCTTTAGACGAATTCTAGCTCTCAGTCTTGGAAACTGAGAGCTTACAGCTTTAAGTACGCTTTAGTATCTCACAATAGGAATTGGTGACTATTAGTACCCACTGGATAACTGCACAGTACAACATTAGCATGAAATCTTGGCTCCTATCCAAGAAATAATACAATAGCAACAATCAAAATCAGTGTGTACTCCTATGCCTAGAGCCTACATTAAAAAAGAAAGGACAAGCCCAGGCCAGTGTGGCTCAGTTGGTTGGATGTTGTCCCATGCACCGAAAGGTTGTCAGTTTGATTCCTGATCTGGGCACATGCCCAGGTTTCTGGCTTAATCCCCAGTAGGGACATGCAGGAGGCAGCCGATCAATGAATCGTTCTCACATCAATGTCTCTCTCTCTCTCTCTCTCTCT
>NW_005369061.1:575633-579972 GCF_000412655.1 Myotis brandtii | reverse complement strand
ATCTCTATCTCTATCTCTATCTCTATCTCTCTACCTCTACCTCTACCTCTACCTCTACCTCTACCTCTACCTCTATCTCTATCTATCTCCCTTCCTCCTTCCCCCTCTCCCTCAACATAAAAAAAAAATCTTGGAGAAAAAAAAAAAAGACGGGACAAATCCACCCCATCTCCCAAAAAAGTTTAATGATATTTACATAAGGTTAGGTAGGTACAGGAACAACTAATGAAGGTAGAGGGGATGGTGCTCCCTTAACATGGTGATATGGAGCACAGAGAGCATATAGTGGTAGATGAAAATTCTTGTTAGCCTAAAAGGTAACTTTTGGCATACTAAGGTACAAGTAGTAAGACTCTGAAATACTCCATGTTTAAAGGAATAATTTAAATAGTGAGTTTTAGAGCTTCAGGATTAAAAACAAGTAAGCAAAACAGCATGCAAACAAAACAAAATATCCATATTTACTATTGGGTTACCTAAAACAAACAAACCACAAGAAAAGTAGAATTGGATAGGATGGCTTTTAATATCCTATATAATAAAAGGCTGATATGCAAATTGACTGAATGGCAGAATGACCAGTTGCTATGATGCGCAGTGACTACCAGGAGGCAGACGCTCAACACAGGAGCTGCCCCCAGCCCACAGGCCCCAGGCCAGCCAAGGCAGGTGCCAGCGGGGGCCCCCCTGATAGCCCTTCCGGTCACCCCACAGATCAGCCCTGATCACTGGCCAGGCCTAGGGACGCTACCCGTGCACGAATTTTGTGCACTGGGCCTCTAGTAATTTTTATCATAAAGAGGCTTTAAAATGTATAACTGGCTCAAAAACCTCTAAAGAAACATGTGAAACAAACACATGAACACAAGAAATATAAAAACAAAACAAAGGCCACATATCTAGAAGAAAAGTTGAACTTTATCATCATTACATACCAAGTCAAACATTAATCAACTTCTATTAGTATAGGACATGTGACCTGAATAGAGAAAATTTAAAAAAGCTGTAAATTCTAATCCAAGGGAAGGTTCTCCCCCAACCCCACCCTTTACATTGTTTTTAGAGAGATTATTGACAACAACACAAATTGACTGACTGATTTATAAACAATCCTCTAGGAAAAGTTCATCAGAGATTTTATATTTGGTCCAGTTTCTTCTACTTTCTACATCTGCATTCCCTTAAAATATAAGTGTTCAAAATAATGGTAGATTTCCAGGAAAGTTTATGAATATACTAAAAAAAAGATATTTAATTAAAAGCAGTTTTCAGATTAACACTTTTAACTTAAAAAAATTAACAGTTGGATTTGTTTTATTTATTGCCTTTATGGGGGTGAGAAAAGAGAACATGGAGATGAAGAAGAATTCTTTCTTTCTTTTTTATTGATTTCAGAGAGGAAGGGAGAGGGAGGGAGAGAGAAACATCAATGATGAGAGAGAATTGGCTGCCTCCTGCACACCCCACACTGGGGATCGAGCCCACAACCCAGGCATGTGCCCTGACTGGGAATTGAACCGTGACCTTCTGGTTCCTAGGGCGATGCTCAACCACTGAGCCATGCTGGCCAGGCGAAGAAGAATTCTTTGTGACAGTCAGATAATGTCCAACTGGGTCAGAAAGTTAAGTTAATTAGAATGTTGCAGAATCTCAAAAGACAAGGCCTCAAGCCCTCTTTCTTCTCTCTATAAAACTCCCTTCTTAAATGATCTCATTAGTCACATAACCTTAAATATTAAGTATTCACTGATGATTTAAAAAAAATGTATATCCCTAGCCCAAAGCCTCCTAAGCCCCAGACTAATATATTCAACTATTTGTTAACTCCACTGGAGGTCTCACAGTCAATTGTAAACTCCATATCCCAACTCCCACTCCCTCTCCCAAATTTGCCCTGGACTAGTATTCCTTATCTCAGAAAACGGTGCAAACATACATCTGAGTTGTTCCAATCAGAAAGCTGGAGTCATCTTTGACTTATTCCTTTGCCTCAACCTTCTACCCAACTTATCAGTAAGTGCTGCAGATTCTACTTCAAATCTATCCCATTCTTGTCTCACCCGCAATAGTCTCCCTACTGGCCTGCCTGTTTCTATCTTTATCTCCTACAACCTATTCTCCATAGAGCAGCCAAAGAATTCTTCCGAAATAAGGTTTCCTTTCAATGGTTTCCCCATTCCACTTGGGAAAAAAATCCAAACTGCTTACTATGATATATAAAGCCTTACATGATCTGGCCCTTGCCCACTTCTCTAGTTTCCTCATTCTGTCCCACTGCATATTGATCCAGCCACACTGGCCTTCCTTCAAATTCTCAAATATGCCAAACTCCCCGCACCTCAGGGTCATTGCACATGCTATCCTCTTGGCTTCAACTGCTCTTTTTCTTGTTTTCCTATGGCTGGCTCCTACTCAATTCTTCAAACCTCACTAAGTATGACTTCTGCAAGGAGACCTTTCCTAACCTCCAATCTAAGCACTGCTCCCTTGTTTTAGTCATAGAACAATTTGTAATTAATTCTATCTTCACCACTCTACAAAGTAAGCTTCATGAGAGAAGAAACTATATCTGCTATAGTCATCCATGCATACTTATTGTGTAGCATATGTGACACTCAATACATATTTTTTAAATTAGTAAATTAATGAAGATTTAAAAAAGCAATTGAAGTAATATATGGAAATAACAGAAGATCAAGAAAATCTAGGTAAAAACTATCATACCACCTTACTCAGCATTCAAATTTCTTTCAGATTTCTACTAAAATATTCATATGAGTTACTGGTTATAAGTGTCATTGAAGGCATAGGCAAAAGAATATGAGATAAAATCTAGCTGTATCCTGCTGAATATATTGTGCTATAACCTTAACTAGTAAACTTAAATTAATGGTGCAATATGACACTTGTGATATCAAAATTATCTGAGCTACAAAATTATCTGAGCTATTTTTTCTGAACAGGCAAAAAAAACAAGCTCAAAGCAGCAAGTGAACAAATGAAAAAGTCTGGCTCAAGATTGAATGATTTGGTGTTCTTATTTTCAAAATTATGTCAATTGCACAGATTGGTAGCTAAATTACATTAATTTCCCCTGAATCTCATGTCTGTACATAAGAGCATCAACCCTCAGACTCTAGGGTCTCGGGTTCAATTCCCAATCAAGGGTACATACCTCGGTTGCAGGTTCCCCGCCCTGGTTGGGGGTCGGGGGAGGGCGGTGCTGGAGGCAACCATTCGATTTGTCCCTCTCACATGGATGTTTCTCTCTCTCCCCCTCCTTCCTGCCTTCCACTCTCTGTAGAAAAAATATCCTTGGGTGAGTATATAGTTTTAAAATTCCATGGTGAAAAGTCTAACTAAAATATGAATGTACGAATAACCCATGGACACAGGCAATATAGTATGGTAGGCCTTGGGGTGTGTGTGGCAGGTATGGGGTGGAGGGGGTTAAAGGGGGGGAAAAAGAGGGAAATCTGTAATACTTTCAAGAATAAAGATAAAATTTTAAGAAAAGTCTAACTAAAATGTTAACCATATCCCCCCCCAATCAGAATATATGTTGCAAACATTTAAAACTAAGAGTATTAAAATTACATAATTACATATTATCATTTTTCCATATTATACATAAGGGTACAGGGCTCAGTCAAATAATTTATTCAAGATAAATATAAGAGGTAGAATCCATATTCAAAAACTAGGTTCATGCTGTTTCTACTTTGCTACAATGCTTTTTAGCTGTTCATTTATTTATATATATATATATATATATTATTGATTTCAGAGAGGAAGGGAGAGGAATAGAGATAGAAACATCAATGATGAGAGAGAATCATTAATTGGCTGCCTCCTGCATGCCCCCCACTGGGAGGGATCGAGCCCACAACTCAGGCATGTGCCCCTGGCCAGAATCGAACCTGGGGTCCTTTAGTCCACAGGCCGACACTCTATCCACTGAACCAAACCGGCTAGGGCTGTTCATTTTTTTCATTCACTGCAATATTAATTGAGTTTCTACTAATTGCTACTGTAATTATACAGCTATTGGAAAGGAAATTATAACTTGTCTTTAAAGGTCATGAATACTTCCAAAATCAAACTAAACTGACAGAGAGAGAGAGAGAGAGAGAGAGAGAGACTACTTGAAACAAAGAGAATCAACTGTTTGACTTCTTTGTTAGATCTGCTCGAGTAGCATGTGACATCCATTTGAAGCCTCTTGCCATTTGCAACAGCATGGATGGACCTGGAGAGCATTATGCTAAGCAAAATAAGCCAGTCAGAGAAAGGTAAGTATCACATGATCTCACTCATACGTGGAATCTAATGAACAAAA
>NW_005369061.1:571597-575559 GCF_000412655.1 Myotis brandtii | reverse complement strand
GTGAAACCCAGGGTTACAGATAATAAGGTAGTGAAGGCCTGGGGGTGGGGCGGGGGGCTGGCTAGAAGAAGGGGAAAAAAGGGGACCTATGCAATACTTTCAACAATAAAGATTTTAAAAGCAACAACAACAAAACACAGGGCAGTACTGTATCATATAGTGACTCACTTAAATCAAAAGCCCTTAGTATAGACCACACCACAAATGCCTGGCACTACCAATTGCAGAATATTTACCCTTGCACATTTTAATGGTTATAATTTAGAATCTTATGTCCTGTCCATTTCATTACTTGTCTAGATTCTAGTTAAAAACCACCTTTAAACTGAAAAATTTTGTATGAACACCACACAGTGTGAAGATATCTATCACCAAGAAATGTTTTCTAATGAGGAAAATTGCATTTAGTATTTTAAAAAGTAGAGAAATAAAATAGTAGACATTTTCAATGGTACATATATATAAATTTTTAAAAAATTCTATGTTCCCTTAGTGGTATTTTTATCTATTTGGAAAATGTAGAAATTCCAAAGCAACTCCTTTTCTGACCTCACCTAAAAAAAAAGAAATTTCCCATCCCTTGGGGGCAGGGGACCAGTGCCTTTTAGACCTTCAGGTTATTTACTCTTACTTTCTATTAAACTCTGAAAAGCTTGGTTTCCTGGTTTTCTAGTTGGAAGCAAATATGAAGCAGCAAATCAGCAGAAGTAAGGAGCTACTAGAGGAAGACACAGAGACAGTAGAAAGTGACAATAAGGAGGAAGATTCAGTACATAAATCTATACCCTGTAGCCCAAACAAACACCAAAAGCACACTCTTACTTGGAAAAGAAGCTCCTAAGGGCATCACTGTATTGATCTTAGTGTAATACTTCACACCCTTCCAAATCTAATCTCTTCAACTGTCCTCTGTAACATCTCTCCTCCCATTTCCTCAGAATCTTGCTCCATGAATCATCCTCTCTTCCCTGCCATATCTTGACCCTTTTCTTGCCTATGGACTCCTTCCCTTCAGAAAAATATTCTCAAATCTCTTACAAGTAACACAAAAAGAGCCCTTCTTTCACACCAACACTCTCCTCTAGTTACTTTCTTCTTTCTTTCAGAGACAACGTTTTGGAAAGAATAGTGTCTACCTGCTAGCTCCCCTTCCTCACCACTCATTTATCTTCTAAGCCACTGCAACACAATGGTCTTCTAACCACCCACTCCACTGTAGCTGCTCTCACATCGGTCACTATTGCCCTCACAACTGCCAGTCTACTGACTTTCTACTCTTACCTCTGTTGACCTCTCCAAGACAACTTGATCCAACTTCCTTCTTGGAAACTCCCTCTTTGTTTAGTCTTTGGTGCCACACTCATTTTGATTCTTCAGTCCTGGGATGTCAGTGGAATGTATGCAAAAAAAGGGGAGGAGGGTTCATGATCAAATAGGTTTGGGAAATATTCTATTAAAATTAAACGGGTTTCTTTACTAGGGATTTCTCAGATTTCTAACAAAATACTGATATGCATTGTGAATCTACAGGATGGAGTTCTGCAGTGTTTCCCAAACTTGCCTGGCTCTAGAACCTTTCTCTCCCTTATAAAGAACTATCTTATATGATAAATTAATTGAGGAACATATTTTGGGTAACATCACTTTTGATGTTCTCTTTCAGCCTTATCTGCAGGATCTCCTTCCTCCTCTAGCCTCTCAAATGTCTAAGTTCCCCAAAAGTCCACTTTCAGTGTTTCACTCCTCGCAGGTCTCACCATATACATTCATTATAAGTGATCTCATTCATATTTTCATGGTTTCAACCCAGCTTTAGAGTGACTCTGACTGACACTTACTGTGTAAATTAGGAACAATAATAACAAATTCATAAGGACTAAAAGACATGATGTATATAAAAGTATAAATACAACATATTTACACATTTAAGCAAAAGCTTAATAAATATTCACACTCATTTACTCTGTCTCCAGCCTAGATCTCCTTGCTGAGCAGTAAAGATGTATTGGTCTAACTTGGGACTTCCCCTTGGTTGTTGCGTATATACCTCAAACTCAAGATGCTCACTTCCCACTCTGCCACCTGGCCCCTGCACACTCTAGCTCAGTATGTACTCTTCGCCCAAGCCTGAAACAATGAAGCCATACTCCAGACTCTTCCTTTTCAATTACTATCCTTCCCTCTGCTCACCAATTTAGTAACCAAGTATATCTGGCTTTTTTCCAGTACATTTTCAGATGGCTATCTTCTAATCTGATCACATCACTCTTCTGCTTAAAATTCTTCAATATTTCCTCATAGTTTTCAGGATAAAATTCAACCTCCTAATGTATCATATACGGCTCCTTATGATCTGGTCTCTTAAGTGTCATCTCCTTCCATGCCCTATTCTCATATACACTCTCCACTCCAGTCAAATCAAATCATGTGTATGTCTACAAATGGTCATACTGTCACGACTTCACTAGTCCACATTCTATTCTCTGTCCATAAAGTCAATTCACTCCCATCCACTTTATTTCTGGTTAATTCCAAATGGTCGTTTTCATGAATTTAATTATATGTTGTTTCATTTCTATTCTTTAAATTTTATCTTTAACAAATGTATAACACAGCCTATAAATTTAACTATTCATTCTCAACCTATTTAATACTATAAAATACAAGCAATTCATCCAGTATACTTAGGTAAAATTGTCAGCTCCAGAATTGTCTGATTTTAGTAATGAGGAAGTCTATAATTAAATGAGATTTACATTCCTTCATATACAGGGTATCCCCCAAAATGTCTACACACTTTGAGTGACTATAAATTCAGTATTTATTAACATACAATTAATAAAATACATTTTCAAAATTTTAAAAACATCTGTAAAAATGAATATTTTTTTTTGTCAGTACCTCTTTTCAAACTGATGACCATTCTGGTCCAGGCACTGTTGATAACGTGGAGCAATGGAATAGAAAACATCAAGAATAATTTCCTTCAGTATTTGTGCACCTTCAATTCATCTACTGTTAACAATTTTGTTATAAACATTATCTTTTATGTATCCCCATAAAAAGTCTAGTGGCACTTTAGGATACATTTTCTTTGTTCAAAGCTTAGTCTGGCTTCACCTATTATTTCAAATCAGTTAAACCTGAAAAGGAGTGAAAATTGAGTTATCAGCTGTTAAAATATATACAATTTTTGGGACATCCTATATTTATTATATTCTGGACACTAAGGAGGTTACAAATAGTGAACAAGAAAAGTTTCTGACCTCAGTCTAATGGGGGAGTCTCACCCTTAAACAGGTAACTCCAATATCTACACTAATAAAAGAGAAAGATGCAAATTGACCATACCTTTGCAACACCCACCAGCCAATCAGGAGTGGATATGCAAATTAACCCAACAAAGATGGATTGTTTATCTTCCTTTTGCTAAGTTGTATGAGTTCCCTGTAAATGTTGGAGATTAAACCCTTAATGGGGATAACATTGGCAAATATGTTCTCCCATGCATTGGGCTTTCTTGTTGTTTTGTTGATGGTTTCTCTTGCTGTGAAGCTTTTTATTTTGATGTAGTCCCATTTATTTATTTTCTCCTTAGTCTCTCTTGCCCTAGGATCTGTGTCTGTAAAGATATTGCTACAACATATGTCTGCAATTTTGCTGCCTATGGAGTCTTGTAGGATTTTTATGGTTTCCCGTCTTACATTCAAGTCCTTTAGCCATTTTGAGTTTGTTTTTGTGTATGGTGTAAGTTAGTGATCTAGTTTCATTTTTTTGCATGTATCCTACCAAATTTCCCAGCACCATTTATTAAAGAGGCTGTTTTGACTCCATTGTATGCTCTTGCCTCCTTTGTCAAATATTAATTGAATATAATGGCTTGGGTCAATTTCTGGGTCTTCTATTCTGTTCCATTGGTCTATATGTCTGTTCTTGTGCCAGTACCAGGCAGTTTTGAGAAC